>NW_017275610.1:376265-435135 GCF_001594065.2 Cyphomyrmex costatus | reverse complement strand
CCCCCCCGAACCCCCCCCCCCCCACCCCTCCACCGATTCGCATTACGGATCGTGCGCCTTTTCACGACCTACGAGGTCGATCGCTTGCCATTCGTATAACGCCCGTTCTGCGTCCATTCGCTTTGTCCCTCTTCCTCCTCCACCCGTCACCCCTCCGCGCCACCCCGCCTTTCGCACCCCTTACACGCTGCATCGTAGAGATATGCTAATGCACCTGGTCCCCGATCGTGACACCGCGGCCGCTAAGTGAGAGCTCAACTTGCAAACCTACGGGGGGGAATAAGGCAGTGAAGGGAGCTCCCCGTGTCGAACTTCCGGACGAGGGGCATCGAGGGGGTAGGCCTCCGCTCCTCAGCGGCCGATCAAGCGATCAACGTGTCCGTCCTTCGTGGAATATCGGATCGAACGCGCGCAGTCGCGGACTTTAATTACGAGCGGAATGGCAATCGATCGTGTATCGTTGCGAGGTATTTTTAACGGGACGGCGTAAATGAGAAACAACAAAGACTTGAGAAACAGAACAGACCTCGGTTATCTTGGAGTCGTACCATTTCTTTCCGTGGCTTCAAGTATACGCGTAAGAGATCGAATTGTGCGATATTCTAAAAAAATTGCGGTAATCCTGATATCAAAACTGCGGACAGTATTCAAATATTTTACGTACTTTGAGGGGAATTCACAAAACTGTGCACTCTGAAATTTTATAATAATTTGAGTATTCATAATTCAGTAAGATTTTCATAATTCAATGAAAAACGGAATAATTTTTTCACAATTCTGCTATATTTTAGTTTTAACGTACTCTAACAATTCTAGTATTAAACTCTGCATGGAAAGAAAGACTCTTCTGTTAAAGATATTCTGTTTATTGTCCCATTTTTTTTTCAGTAAATAGATTTAAATTTTACGTATCTTTTGTGTGTATAGTAATTGCAAGCGAAGCGTTCCATCTAAATTGGGATCCTAAATAATTTTACTATTTAGTTACTAATTACTCGCAATCCAGCAATTACATGAAATCAGTTACAGCTTCAATCTCTTTGTCCGTCCTTTTGATATTACAACAAAATTGTTATCAGTTCTGAGTCTAAATGTTTAAATAATTTAACGGAACCGTTCTTTCCATGCACACGAATTAAGATTCGTATATTTCGCGATTCGCTGCAGGAATGCATCTAATACTTTTCGTAGACTGACGCTATAAACTTTCAACCAACAGTCTTCCGAGTCGTATAGTTTCTCGCGAGTTAGATACATAACAGCTTTATTGTGTCGATCGATACTTCGGATCGGTACTCGAGGTACCCGTCCACCGATGGTCGCCAACCGTCTCTTCTGGGAAGTTCGGATCACGTCGTGGAGCGCATTATTCATGCGGGACGAGCCTGTTTCGTCGCCACCTCCGCCTTCGTATGCTTGGCGTTCACGCCTCCTCCTCTTCCTCTCTCATCTACTCGGTCGTAGGGACAACGATCATAGTAATTATCCTAAAGGACGACGATAAGTCCGATATCCCGCGCTGATAACGTCGCCGTTTCGACTTTCCACATTTATCACTTAATCACGATCAGCCTGTTGCGATTCGTGAAGTACATACGTCGCGTCGTATCGGTAATTGTTATTAGCCTTTAATAATATATAAAGGTATTTGGGAGCGACGGTTTTTCTCTCGTCAAGCACATAATTAAAATATTGAGATAACTATAGTTCGCAATTATAATTATCTTCTAAAAGAGCTTGATTAATTAAACTGCAATTGTGATTAGTTAAATTAAAATTACCTAACCATAAAAGCTAAAGTATAATAAAATTCCAATAGTTTCAAGAAGAGATAATTTTTGTATTTTTATTCTTAACACAGAGAATATCGATATAAACATTGATATATCAACATTAATTTGAAATTCTCTAATACAAGGAGTTTCTATGTATTCTTATATATTCAGTTTTAAGATAATAAATTGCATGATAAAAATGACTTGTGTAATCACAATGTATATTTAAACCTTTTTCATCTAGTTTGAGCAGTTTCATTTTTAAACAAAGAATTATCATCTAGTCATCAATTATACGAAGTTCTTCGTATAACTTCGAAGCGTTGTCGATATGCTAATCGTACGACTACATCGTGTCCATACAGACATTGTCTTTATCCGAAATACCGACACTATAACGTATCCAGTCTGTTGATTGAACACTCCTCCTCTTTCTTCCATCATCTCTATCTCTCTAATTTGTTTGCCCATCATGAACATCGTCCATCGAGCGATATCCTTCTTTACCCCGCATGCTCCTCTCGGATTTTTTATTTTCTTTTCTCTTACGCGACCGGTCTTGTAATATCGAGACTGGTCGGACTAATCTCCTGGCACCCGATCGCAGAGAGACGATTAGACTCAGCTAGGATTAGAGTCCTCCCCCCCCCCTCTCTCTCTCTCTCTCTCTACTAATTTTGAGGCGCCTTCCATATCTCTCAAATCACTCCAGGAATGAGATTTCACTCAAAGAGAGAGGAGAGGGGCAAGCCGTTTATCGATATTCTCGATATAAATTCCTTTTCGTTGTTTATATTATATCTACTACTCATCACTGATTGTTTTATCTACATACACCCATGTATTCACAAATTTCTAAATTTCTGTACTTATTCAATACCTTGATTCCTGAATAGTGAATTATGTCATATCCTTGAGTTTCTCGAATTTTCAGAAATCGAATCTAAGGTTCAACAAATTTTCGGAGTTTCAAAGTTGCAAAAATGTCGGAATTAAGAATTAGAAAATCCGAGATGGTTCACATTGAGAAAAAAGTTTTTATGTTTGTGATTATAGTTATGTATTACATGTTAAAGTTATGTTCATAATAACTATATGTTCTATCAACAAATATATATGGTTAGCAGAAAAATGACCATAAATTATAGTTATTATTACTATATAAAAATGGGGACAATATTACTATAAATTAAAGTTAAATTATTATTTTATTTTTTCGAGAGTCTTTCAATTATCTGCTTATAATTAATATAATTGTAAGGATAATACCAATTAAATAAATTTATAATATATAACTATTAAACATAGATTTACAGTCATCCTTTAGGCTAATCGTATAGTTATTACAATTATTGTCCCAACTATAATATATAATCATTTTCTCAGTGCAAAATTATTATTATATTACAGTAACCATAATTATGGTAATATGTAATTATAGTCACAAATATTAAAAATTTGATCTGAAAAAGCAAAGCGTTCTAGATAAACAGAGTCGCAATTTCCGAACGTTATGCATGTTATAATTCCAAACTGATATTCCATATTGATTATCCCAACGTTAAAATATCTAGAAACTCTTCTTGAAATTATTCAGATTTGAACGAACCACGGATTTTAATTGAAAGATTTTAGATGAATAGAGTCATCCCCTCGTGGCTCACTATCCGAATGAGATCATCGAGAGTCAGGAGCGCAGAAGGCTGTGTTCGCGTTCACGTGTCGTTATCACGCACGTTGTGCATTTCCCCTCATTTATTTCCGCGCGCGCGATCGCGCGCCCGGACGTCGAAAGCGCTCTGGGGCAGAGAGCCGGGGCGAGGAAGAGGAGGAGAAGGAGGAGGGAGGGTGAAGTAGAGATCTTTGATCGGCGCCGAGACGCAGCTGTTTCGTTTATCTCGCGACAGGAACAGGATCCGCGCAGGTCGTTTCGCCCGCGAACAGGACCTTCGAGAGACGTTATCGTCGCGCTCCATCTGTCACCGTCTCGGTTTCCTCCGCTGCGCTGCGGGCCGGCGATTTTTTTCTGTTCCACGTTAAAACCCGGTAACGAAGGAGGTGAATGAAGAGAGAGGGAAGAGAGGCAGGAGAGAGAGAGAAGAGAGAGAGAAAAAGCAGAGGGAACCGGCCGATTGTCGATAGGGGTGGCGAAGAGTAACGTCGTCGCGCCACCTCGCAAATTGGTAGCGGAGAAAGCTTCGGCGATTTATAAGCCATCGCTTTTGTTGCGTTTGTATAATATAATCCTGATTGGAAAAAGGTTCTTCTGAGAGATTCTTTTTCAAGAGATAAAATTTGGATGAAAGAACAATTTAGCAGCTTAATCAAACAACAGCAACAGTAAATTAACCCTAATTGGTATCTGTTCCGAAATTTCCTTAATTGATAAATTTTTAACTTCGCGGGTTCTCAGTGTACTTTGAATTAATATTCGTTTAACTTCGTTTAACTTCCGTCTACGATAAGGGTTGTTTTTGTCCAGTTCATTGCAATTTTTTTTTTACTGCGATGTTCTAGGTTTTCAAAAAATGTGGAAAAATTCGCAGGCTTACTTTTCACACATCATCTCTGTTACATTATCAGATAGTTTTTTTAACTCAAATGTTAACGTGTGTTTTTTTATCTAATAGACTCAACTAACATTAATAATCTAGAATTTAGCAGATTTATTATAATCTAAAAATTCTGTCGTTTATTATTTTCAACCAGAATTCCAATTCATTCAATCATGCATTTGTCTCAGATTATTGAAGACAATCGGATCAGCAATAAATAAAATAAATCAATAAATAAGTGAAATAAGCGTTAATCAGACACAAAAAAGAGGGAATAAAATCGAATCAGATACATTGCTCTCAAGATACTCGATCCTTAAGTAGGTGCCTGGATTACTTTTTCTTCTTCTTTTTCTTTCTCCTGGATGAACTTCCGACTCGTTTAAAAGGGTTATAATACCATGAATAAAAGCTGAATCCAACAATCGAATGTTCAGTCTCCTGGAGAAGCTTCGGAACCACAAATTTTCGCGAAGCCCGAGCGCCGCCCGGCAATCTTTTGCAGCGTTTATACTGATTGTTTATACTGTAAACTTATGCTGTAATCAGTAATGTTTAACTTAATTTCGATGTTTTCATTCACAACGATTCATCAGATGCATGTAATTTATGTCATAAAGTTAACACATTTACAGTAAAACAAATAATCTAGTTGAAAATAGACGACCCAGGAGATTCTATAATTATATCAATCACAATTCCGTTTTCAACTTCATTGGAATTTTAATAGATTTAACTAGAAAAATCTAATTCCTCTCTATTTTTAGCCAGACATTTCTCGATATAACTTTTACAGCAAGTAAATCTGGACGTAAATCTGCATAAATCTCATTGTATCGAACTCTTACGACATAAATTAACAGTTTACGATCAGTTCATAAACGCTCCTTTTCTTCTTCCGGTTTTTTGGAAAATCAATCGGACTCGTCGCTTCCGCGTATCAGACACAACGGTCCCCCGCCGTTCGACAGAGCATCCCCGCGTTCGTCATCTCTCGAAATGTCGAAAGTGTCGATCCAGCGATCGACGCGACGCATCGAACGGCCGGTCGAGCGGGAACGAGGGAACGAGGCGTATAGGGCCGAAAGGTAACGAGACCGAGAGATCAACCGGATCAGATAGGGCCGGGCAGGACCGGCCGGTCCAGATCTCACGAGATAGGAGAATTTAATAACCTGCTACGCGACGCGCGGGGGCGAGGGGGGATGGCGGAGGCGGAGGAGAACGCGAGAGGGGGAAGTGTGGGAAGAGGGTGGCAATAATATCGGGGAGATATCGATCTTTAATTAGGCACGCAGCGCGCGGGAACGCGAGATTAGATCTAAAGCTAGACGAGAAGCGAGTCCTGGTCATCCCCCTCCTCTCCCTCAGCCCTTCCTCTCATCTTCCACTGATTTATCCTCTTCCCCGCGTCGGCCCGTCCGTAGATTCGGCGGCGCGCGGAGGACCGAGCGACTCCGATTTAGATCCGCTCTTCTCTCGGACATAACGTTATGTGTCTTTTATTCTTTCATAGGCAATTAGAATGGCGTGCAGGGAGTCGTCAGAGAGAGAGAGAGAGAGAGAGAGAGAGAGAGAAGAAGGCGGGGGAGGAAGGGAGGTGGAGATTGCTTCGCACAAATAATCCGTAAGACTAATTGAAAATTTGAAGGCTGCTGATCTCCACGTGCAGATATTACTTACACTTTAATGGTTCGCGTGGGTGGGTGGCTGATAGAATTGTCTCGTTGAAACGTGTCTATCCAGAGAACCGAGATTGGCGTCGAGATCTAGAGCGAATGCGTCTCCAGACTGCGTGAAGATCGCGCGGGGATCTGACGTGCTTAGTGATGACGAGGCGATACCGCCTGTGAGGACGAGTATTGTTGTAGGTTTGGCTATTAAAACAATGTACTTTTAAAAAGGAATGAGATTTCTATTGAAAATGAGTGAAATTTATCACGTTCAAAATGACGCGCTTCGGACACACGATAAACTTTTAGAAACAGAAATAAACTAGAATTCAAAGTATAAGTAAGTCATTATGTCTGAAATTCAATCTATTGTTTGTTCAAATAAGTTTTTTTAATTAATAAATTAATTTTTTCTTATACGTTTCTATTTTAATCATTAACCTTAATTTAGTTTCAATATTTTTATAATTTATTTGTATTATAAATTATAAATTATATGTTATTAGTTTTTTCTTAACATTTATATTATTTTCCATCGGTTTTCGTATCATATCGTCTAAAATTTTTAATTAACTTCAACGAATCTTTAAGAAACAAACTTTTCACATTTCCAATAACTTCATTTTTTCTTGATTATTTTTGATCACAACAATTTGTAACTAAAGAAATATAATTTCATTAACGTAATCGAAAATAATCAACAATTTGACTCTTTTTAATTATTATAAAAATGCATATTAATTCACGCATTGAACTCTTATCGTAAAATCATTTAAAGAGTATCTTAAAGAATGGTTTGCATTTTCTATTTTTAACTGCTTACTTAGATCGCTACTCTTATAACTTTGCTTGTTCCTTTTACCTTGAGACACACCGTATTATATCGAAGCAGCCTAATTTCGGAAACTTATACACTGTCTGGCAGAAATTGCGAGGTCATGCAAGAACGAGCGAATCGACTGGATTGGAATTTCGATGCTCGCCGCACGAGCGGGTGTTCACGCACGTGTGCACGCACGTTGAATATGCAGACGCGGGACATAGTTTATGCGTGTCGACGATTAAACTTGAAGACATTCGAGCACTCATTAAGTAACAGCATTGAGAGACATCGCCAGTCAGACATATCTATCGATAAACTGCCATTTCTTGTCTCCCCAGTTTTTTGTCGCGTATTAATTTACATATAATCGTTATATTATTTGAAAAAGAAAACCACGTTATACATATATCATTAATAATACACACTATAAAAATATGAGAAAAAATATCAGCGTGAATTTAATGGTGTTTAATGTGCCGACATAATTCTCATCATGTTGGTATTAATATTAATAATCCATACTAATATTTTTTAGTTTATATTATTATTCAATTGTTCTTATTGTTAGAGCATCATTACATTACATTACATTACATTAAAATCTGTAACGCATCCAAAATTTTCGTAAAGGTGGTCCGATTAATGTCCCCCGCAAATAGAATAATCAGAATCCAATAGAAATTGAAACGCAGCATCGACGAGAGTTTCAGTGGCGGATTATCGACATGAGAACAGACGACCATCGAACGGCGAACAACCTCGGGCGGACCGATAGAACGAAGAAAAAGCTGATGGTGTCTTACGGGAGCGGGGGGGATGGTCGGGGGAAAGGGCGAGGCACAGTGGCCCCGCCATCCATTGATAATTATTCATTCAGGCGAGTCGCGCGGCGCGGCTAGATATCGATCTTAAAACGTCGGCCGGAGAGGAGACCAGGCGAGAAGTGTCCCGTCCCGAAGAGATACGAAATCTCGGGTGTCGTTTCGCCGTTCGTTGTCGTCCACTCTCCGCCAGCTCAGGCAGATCGGTGACGAAGGGGCGGGAGGGGAGGGGAGGCCTTAATGTATGCTTGTCGGGAGCTCCCGCCGAGCGATAATTGCCCGATGTGGCATTGCCTCCTCCTCGTGGCAACGAGCACTGGTCACGTCTCAATGTTTTTAAGCCGCGTTCACAGGACGCGCGGACGCCGAACGGAAACGCTTGTTGATCTCCGCACAGTGGCTCTGTATCTCGTATTCCCGTTCAACGAATTGTAGAGATTATCCGCCGGCATATAAGATGTTTTAAGTAAGGAGAAAACACGAGAACTTCCTTGTGTTCCTGATCAAGATCACCCTGTGCCTCTAATTAAAATCATATTGAAGAAAAAAAAGGAAAATTAATGTGTCGAAACTGAATTGGAGAAACCAATTTAAAGCTGCATCATGAATCGAAGAAGTGATAATTAAGGAAATTAATGTATCGAGTAATGACAGCAGTAAACATCATGGAATCACACAGTTAAATTGATAATTGAAATAGCAATAATGTGTTCTGAACATTTTAATTCCTTTATCATCAGAAGAAGACGTATAAAAAATTAAGAGAAACTAAAAAAATAAAGAATAATAATAATAATTCTTTCCGAAAAATATACATACCTTTTACGAAATAAATAACAGATAAAAGTAAAATTAATTAAGCAATGTTTTAAAAACAAAATTTGATTAAAAAAAATATTAAAGAAAAGGATTTTTGTTTTAAATATAAATATATCTAAAGAAGACAAGCTTTTAGCACCTGTTCTGAAACATAATTCGTCGGTACCTTCCTGTCCCTCCGTGATTCAAGATCTATTGATGCTTCGAGAGGAGAACACCGGTTCTCCTCTTCGGAGCCTCGTCTCTCAGTCGCGAATGGCGTAATGGGGTGTTAAAGGCCTGGAGGGTCGGCGGGGTGACGGAGGGCGGTTATTTACGAGCGTGTCCAGCGCGGCAATCTTGCGCAGGTCACAACGATGCACGTCGTCGTCGTTGTTGGCCGACGTTAGGATCGCGGTTAAACGCCGCTGTTATATCTCAGTGTAACCAGGCGCCTCGCGACAGCGTATTTACGCGCGCGACCCTTCCACCCCCTTGCCCCTCGCGGAGAGATCACAATGTCGTAAGTACATGAAGCACGGAGCCGGCTGGGACATAAACCAGCCGGACACGTGGAGCGATGGAGAGACGGGGAAAAGAGGGAAGGAGGGAATTGGAGCGGGGAGAGAGACGAGGCTCTTCTCGATGGAGCACAAAAGGGGATATAAAAAAGAGCAATTTACTGTCATAGAGAGTTAAGGATATGACGTCAATGTGTAGATCTGTCGTTAAAAGGATTATGGAATTCTTCAGAAATAGTAGGTAAAGGCAAGGGGAAGAAATTTCCTTGCATTTCTCATTTGTGAAGGACGATGAAAAATTCAATTAAAAGTCATTTATTACATGTAAATATTATATATATTAGTATGCAATATTGATAATTAATATGAATCTGAATATTACAGTTTTAGCTGAAGCATAAAGTAGTTCTAAATTTATTACATTTTCTTAGAAAAGATAATACGATAAAATCGAAGAGAAAATTAACCAATATTAAAAATAAATATTTTGCAATAAAACTTGTTTTAATTTACTTTCTTGTTACATGTAAAACGTTTACGTCAATTTGTGAAGCTACTTTATATTTTTGGTTAAGAATTCAGAATAATTCCTTAAAGATAATATTATTAGAAAATTATAAAATTTCTCGCATAGCAGCGCAAATGAATAACAAGCTCAATGATCGCAACGGAAATATGTAGATGATAAGAAATTAAAAAAATATTTATATAAAAAAATAAGAATAATATTGTCGCTTTTTACCAGGGATCACTTATATGAGCGCAAGTGTGATCAAGCGCTTGTTTCACGCTGGTGAATTTTCACGGCAAAAATGACATATTCTCGTACATCGATCGAGGGAGTTGCGGGGAAGAAGGGGATGTTATATCGAAAAGACGTGGTTGGACGCGTGTATACAGGCTTAGAACTGCTTCTTCGTCTTGTTCTTGCGCGTTCACGAATATGGACACGAACCCTGATCGCCATTTCGTCTTTTCCTTCGTTTTATTCGTGTCCGCGATTCGGCCTGTGGCGGGTATGTTAAATTAGCACCCCAGCTATAGTACTCAGGAGTTCTGATTAGAGTTCCCACTTCCTTTTGACGAGACGAAAAGTTCCCTATAGTTAATAACAAGAGTTCCGCTCAATAAACATTCTTTTTACATTTTTTAAAAATGGGGTGCTAACTTTTTATCGAATTTCGAGGTGGAATAGTTCTGAGCGGCTTAATAGCTTCAATTTGCGATTGCCTAGAGTACCTGATATGTAAAAAAAATTAAAAATTTTTGAAAAATTAATTTTTAGATACAATAGTTCTGATGATAATTTCTGCTTCTTTTTGACGATACGAAGAGTTCTCTATGATTTTTAATGATATATGCGCTTAATAATAATTTTTTAATAATTTTTAAAAATAGGGTGCTAACTTTTTAACGAAATTCAAGGTCGCATAGTTCTGATCAGCTTAACAGAAGTATTTTGTGAATACCTAGAGTTCTTGATACATAAAAAACATTTTTGAAGAATAATAAAGTTTAAAAAAAATAGTAGAAATCTTTGAAAATTTTTTTGAGAGTACCGAGTAGTTCTGAGTTGCGTTTCTTATAGTACTCGACGAGTTCTATCGAAAACTGTAAGGTGGAAAAGCGATTGGACCAACGGTTTGCAAGATACAGCGACATTTGTCGGAAGATCAACAATTTTTAAAGTGAGTATATCTCGGAAACCGTTGGTCCAATCGCTTTGAGCCCTGATACTTTTCGACAGAACTCGCCGAGAACTGTCCAGAACTCCGATCAGAACTACTCGGTACTCCCAAAAAATTATGACTTCAAATTTTTTTCTAAGTCCCACGTCGGAAAATTTTTTGAAAGTACCAAGTAGTTCTGAGTAGCGTTTCTTATAGTTCTCGACGAGTTCTATCGAAAACTGTAAGGTGAAAAAGCGATTGGACCAACGGTTTGCAAGATACAGCGACATTTGTTAAATTTGTAAGATCATACAATTTTTAAATAAGTATATCTCAGAAACCGTTGGTCCAATCGCTTTGAGCCCTGATACTTTTCGACAGAACTCGTCGAGAATTGTCCAGAACTTCGAACAGAATTACTCGGTACTCCCAAAAAATTTTCCGACATGGGACTTAGAAAAAAATTTTTGGTCAAATATTGAGAGTGTATAATAATCATCGATTTATTATGTAATAATAGTCAATTGTTGGAATTTCTTCCATGTACATAGAAAGTTTTTGTTAAATTATCTAAAAATTTTATCTGCATACACATCTACAGTATAAAACTAAAATAATTTTGTTGAGCTGTGTCGAAATAATTATAATATATAAAGTACACTTAAACTGTTTGCTAGGATATCAAAATTTTTTTCAGCTTTGCTCATTGAGTTTCTTACAATTATTTTAATAATTCCAGAAACTCTTACGATTATTTTTATATAATCCAACAAAATTATATTTAGATCTTATATATCTAGCTAAATTTTTAGATGCTTCAGCAAAACTGTCCTTTCCGTGTTCCAATATTTAAGTTCACTAACGAGTTAATTAGAACAGCCATCCGATACTCATCTTTTCTCGACGTTAAACGCTGTCCTCCATCCGAAAAGATAGAAAAATTCGGATCGATTATATTTAACTTGAAGTTACAAAGTAAATTAAGCAGAGGGTATGGATAAAAATCAGGTTAAGAATAAAAAATCATGCTTCGTCATCCTCAAACGCTTCTTCCCAGATTACTCAAAGATTTAAAGAGAGATTAATAAAGGGATTATCAAGAAGAATTTCCATCTGTTCCACCTTACGCGTTTTGTCGTTACAAGATTTTTTTACGATCGGACCAGGTAGCGTACCGAGATCGCAGACACGGAAGAGAGCGGGCGTTAACAAGAGGGTGGTTCTGCACCCTTCCGATCAGCGAGGTCACCGTCCTCCCCGCGTGAAAGCCACCACCGTCGGCTTCAGCGGCCGTTACATAAATCCTGTCAGGGTGTTATTCAATTTATAGCCGCTTATAGGGCGCATCGCCCGAGCATCTCTGGAGGTACGAAGAAGGGGTGAGGAAAGAGTAGTTGCTGCTGCCGCGTCGTAAAAATTATATCTCCAGCGCACCTTGCATTATGTATGTGGTTGCGGTAATCGACACGTACGTTCGTTTGCATCCGCGACCGTAACGGCGAAGAAATAGGAACACCCCCGTCGACACCCTTTCTTCACCCTTCTCCATCTCGTTCAATGCAAAGGGAGGCGGAATCGCTCAATTTCGAAGAAATATGAGAGAATACAAAGAAATATTTTATTCGCCATAATTCTTAATGAATTCGATAATCTTCGAGGAAACGAAATATTTAAGGCAATGTAATACTTCACCCCTTTTTTTGTCCCTGGATTCAAAATTTTGACGTGCTTTTCGTAATACATATTTTTAATTTTTTATAATGTCATCTTATTATAAATTTCTTCGTCACGCTGAATTTATATTCTGTAAAATTTTAATTTATAAAAGTTATATTATTCAAATAATGAAATAAAAATTTTAACAATAACACTTAATTGAAATACATTTTTCAAAATATTAGATCATCTTTCATAAAATGCTCCAATTCTTTAAAATCAAATCTACACGGAAAGATTGAGTTAACAAAAACTTTAACATATCTGAAAATAATTTTGTTGGATCATCAAAATAATTTATATAAAACATCATCATTGTTCTGTACTTTGCGTATGCTGGTTCGAAGTGCGCCAAAATGCTCAAACTGAATGCAAACAATCTAATGAAGGCATAAATATATTTGGTAAAATTACGCTTTGAAAATCCTGCGAAGTTACTAAGTTACTCTCGCTTGTCCGTTATATTTTTGAATTTATATCTTCTTCTTATTGTTAGTCCTATAACTGCTACAGTTTAATGTCGACTCCGAACGACAAAATTTTGTTAGAGAATTGTTCTTGGTAAAGATATATAATACTCTCGGTGAGTTGCCGCTTCCTTCCGAGGGGAGACACGAGTGTATGAAAATATTTTGATTCTACCGGGAATCAAACCTGGGATCTCTAGCAAGAAAAAAGATCAGTGCGCTGTCTGCTTTGCTAGAAACGCTCTCAAAAATATTCATGTATATTAATTTAACAAAGTCGGCTCTGGCGATGTGATTTTGCATAGCCGTATAGTGCAGCGACACGGTCGAAGGGCCTTATTAAGAAAAATGGTGCGTTTCGTGACACAAGAGCGAGCGATGTCGGCAGGGGAGGGGGGATGGTTGGCGACTCATCTTTATCTCGCGCAACCCATTCGTGCGGGCTTATCTACCGTAAAAACTTCGACTTTAACCACCGGGGATCATAATCGAGCTTATCTGCACCTCTCGCAAGCTCGCGCTCTCTTCTTTTCTCCTTCCTCTCGTTGCTGCACCAAAGGCTATCTCCCCTTTTGCTCATCTATCGCCCCCTGACGCGCTATCGCGGATTTTATCGTGAAACTTTGAACCGACCCAGAGGAACGAAGATCGCACGAAAGAAAGAACTTCGTGTGCAAAGAGAAGAAGAGAGAAAAGAAGAAGAGGAGGGAGGTGCAGTTTATTTAACAAAGAGATGGAGCGAAAGGATATGTGGCGAGAATAGAAAGTAAAAAAGATTACAGCAATAAAAGAGGAAAGATTTGTCCAACATTCAAGAATTGAATTTTCTGTGTAAATAAATAATACATGCAATCCCTATAATCGTCTTAAGAATTAATAAAACTGAATGTGCAGAGATTTTATAAAAAAATTAATTTAATTTAAAAAACTTATTAAATACGCAAAGATGAAAAAAGCTGACGAATGAAAATATCAAATTGCAATTGAGAGTGGAAAATTAGCAAACTTAGAACTCTCATTATCTCTATATAATTTTTAAAAATATAGACATTCGGGGTTTCATGATTTGAATTTGAAAGATTAAAATACGAGAAAAACGAAAAGAGGAAACAAATAAACGAAAAAATAACAGATTCTTTCTAATACAATCTTTTTCCTTTTTCCCAGTTCTCTTTTACGTCTATTTCGATCTGTTTTAAAAATCTCGAACTTAACAAGAATAAGAACGAAAGAAACGTTGAAGATAAGTAGTTTCATCGCATCTTCAGATTCTCCGCAGACAATTCAGAGATTACAGAGAAATGTTACAGTTTACAGCTTAATAGCGTGGGGGCAAGCAGTACAGCTTTGATAGATTTCAAGGGAAGAGGATTGTCGTCGGCTATGTAAGCACGAAATATCGCGACGCACAAGAGAGAGAGAGAGAGAGGCTGTAAAAATATTTTAAGCGGCTCCCGAAGGTGCCAGGTGGAGTTTAGTAGCAGCGCCTGAAAAAGCACGATTACGTTTACGACTTCCCCGCTGTGTGCTCGACGTCGTCGCTCTTCCGGCCGCGCCGTTAGCGTCGGGAAATTCGACACAAATTTTCGATCGACCGACTCCTATTTACCCATGGATCCCTCGTTTATTTCTTCTCGTCGGAATAACTTCCCATTTCAACTAAATGCGATCGGTATTTAAATTTATGAACACTTGTTACTTCTCGGTTCTGTTGAAATAACTTTCTATAACGTGTAATTGGTACTTTATACATTTATATATATAGTAGCATTAAAGCTGCACAAATTACTGGACCTTATTTTTGTATAACATATTAATATTTAAAGATTGAGTTTTGAAAGTGCTCGGCTCTTAAAAGAAGATAGGAGGTTTAGGATAAATTTAAAAGCAAAAACAAATTTACTTCGGGAAAAAATATAAGTGAACAATTATCCATTTATAATATATTTGAGATATAGAAAACAAATTTATAATACAAAAAACTTACTAAACACGGGAGTTTTGTGTGTTACAGAAATAGACTTTTATAATTAAACAAGGCGAAATTTGCGAATTTATTACATTTCCGGGAAAGGCATAAACGTAAAATTTAAAATACATAACTTTTTTTCGTGAAAATCAATTCGAAATACACAAATATTGAAGTTTTTTGTCCTTGAAAACATATATCCTCTTTAAAAAAATCTTATTCCTTTTTGGAAATATATTCTTTCAGTATTACACAGATATATTTCGCAGAAGAGATACGTCAATTTTTCATTCGTCGTTACTTTAAATTCGCGGTTTCTCTCGAGCCTGCGAAAAATCACGGGGCCTTTTAAGAGACTTTACGGTCTCCAAGATGTGCGAGGTGTATCTCTCTTAGGAGAGAAGCAGGGTGAAAAGGGGGGACGAAGGAAAGGGGTGCGACGAGTTCGCCGGGAGATACGGAACTGTCGTCATATTGAAAACCATAATTCGTGCGAGTGGAGGCAGGCCTCAGGTATCCCAGGGGCGTACCGTGACCGCTATCTCGATCGCGTCACAATAAATACTGATCCCTGGAAGGTGGCCCTGGGCATTATCAGGGGACCGCGTGGCGAAGTCACTTATACTTACTTATACCCCCTCTTCCCTCCTACCCCTTCCCCGATCTTTCGTCTTCTTCCCGTCGAAGCGATACAGCGAAAGTAATTATTTCCGATACTCGAGAGATATCGGCGCTCGTTACTGCTTATACGTTATAATCGCGAAGCGGTTCTTCGTTCCTGCATCCTCAAGAGGATCTTTGTTCTCACCGCTACTGATTAAAAATCTTACACACACGCGGAAAGAACAATTTCTATGTATCCAAATTATCTAATAATACAATGAACACAGCAATAAGAACAAGGCTACTGTGAATCAGTGCAGATACGCAAGCGCAAATTTAAGGATTGAAGATGACCACTCAGAAGTACGAGGTCTCATTTGAACACCTAAATTAACATCTAATGTATCTCAAAATTTAACTAGATACTGATCTGAAAATAGTTTTGCTGGACCATTGAAATAACTATGTAAAGTGCTTAAGCGTTGATGATAATTAACGCTTATTATATCGCAATGGTGAATATATAACTATTTTCTTAAAAATTCACTTACTATTTATGTAATGACTAAAATATATTTTATGTTAAGAAACTTCAACTTCTTTTTGCGTAAAGGCGACTGTCTTTGAAGCAGAAGAACGTTAACGGAAAAGAAATGTAAAATACCGAAGTATTCTATTAGCTCTACTTCAAACTATTAATAGCGCGGAATATTAATATCCTCAACGAAAGCGAACTTCGAAGACGTCCGAAAATCGCGCGATAAATCATTTCAAGTTGCGCCAAAGTTACATGAAATTTCATTCAAATTGCGAATACATCAAGGATATGCGATTCGGTGCGATTTACGATTTACAGGACTACAATAAACATTTCCTCTCGATGGTTCTTTATATCCGCTGCTCTATCGCCCCTTCTTTTTCTCCGAGCTCCGTGGCGCTTTTTTAGCTCTTCGTGGCCGCTGCTCGTTCGTTATCCGTGAAAGCCTAATCGGGGACCATCCGTCAGTCTAATGGAGAACCGAAGGCAGCGGACTGAGGGCTGACCCTTTGGACGAAGGTGTCGTTCAACTTTTCATGCACAAGGAAAGATCCTCGTCCGTGTAAGAATCGTACCGACGCGCGTCAATACTCTTCGTTGACGTCAATCGAAGATCGCAATTATACTATCAAACAACTTCAACATCTTTCAAAAATCGAGAAAATTAGCTGGACTGTAGAAACGATATCTAAATTCATAAATCTAATAAGTAAAACAAATCCAATGCAGATCAAGAGGCAGAAAGATTAATTACAGATGTACGTAGAAATCATAATGCATGCAGAGTATAATGATGCGTAGTGACGTCATTAGACTTCAATGCGTTGAAAACAAAAGAAGAGTAAGAGTGATCTAAGAAAAATGAGCAAATCTGCATTGAATGATGCGATTTTCCTTTTCCTTTTTTATGAGAAATTGTGTAACATTACTTTCTTATATAATATAATTTTCTCTTACTTATTCTTTCTTTTTCATATCCAATTTCTATAAAAATGATACGTCACAATACATATTATACAAGTTTACAGTATACAAGTTTTATATGTAGAATTAATGTATATAATTGAATTAAATAATTGCAATATATATATATAACTATATAAAATATATATAGTTTATTCAACTACGCACATTAATTTTATATAATATAAAACCCAGTAGTTGTCATCACTATGTTTCTTTCTACAGATCAGTGTTTATATGTATCTAGGTAATTTTTAATATTCTTTAAGTAGCAAAACATGAAGATTTCGCGATGCTACGGTAGTTTCGAGTCTCAAAAATTGATACTTTTAAAATAAAAAGCTGAAGCTTCTCGAAACTATAACATACCAAGCAACTAATTCGAAGACTACATAAGAATTCGGAATTATAATATAAACTTAAGTTACGCTGAACTGTCATCTTTGAATATTCAAATGTAAAAAAACTCTTGCGACTTGTCAGCGGAGTCCGATACTCTCGGGATCCCGCGGCCTCGCGGGATCGGGAGTAACTTAACGAAGTCCATTCAGAATGTATCCCGCGTCTGTTTAACGACACGCAATCGGAATCTCCGGAACGTGGACGTGGCGTGTCGGATCTCGGCGTTTATGCATCTCGGTCGCGCCTTTACCAAGGCTGTCCCCGGCGCTTTTCTTTTTCTTTTCCGTCTCTTCCCCACGTGCGCGCCCTCGCGCAATCACATTTATTCTCGCGTTGAAACGAGGTTGCGAGACAGATACGCGACTCGATCACGACGTATATCGGCGCAACGCGACACGACACGGCGCGGCGCGCCGCGAAGCGTAACGCGGAAAAGCGATGCTCCAAGGCTGCCATTGCAGGCGTAAAAATAGATCGATAAATCGGCCGATATCCTCAGCCATATCACCAAAGCGCCGGAGCTAAAAGAAGGATTCTGATCGACCCGACCGAGAGATCTAAAATGCACAGCGCACGAGCGGTCGCCACTGAGGAATAGTCGAGCGATGATTCATCGGAGCGGAGCTCCTCCATCGGTTCTCAACGATAATGTGAGAACACATCCGGGAAGATGAGGATGAAGAGATCTTCTTTCCCTGAATCGTGTATTGGATTAAAAAGTCTTTGCTAAAAGGTCTAAATTACGTTGAGAAGAGAATTGACTTTTCAATTTCAATATAATTGAGAGAAGTGTTCGTGACTATAATTGCATGGCGAAAGTTATGATTATTATGGATATTATCTATAGTATTAGTAATAGTAATTATATTTATAATTCTTTTTACAGAATGAGTCGGATAAAAATTTCATTATGTTTTTTTCGAGAAAAGGATTAGAAATAGGAGAAAAAAAGACACCTATTATCGAAATTGTAGGATAAATAGGAGGACTTATTGATGTTGATAATTTTAAACGTCTTTGATTTTTTTACTATCAATAAAGAAAGTTTTTTTTTAATGAAAAAGGTATTTTTGAGTCATTCTATCGATACTGTTCAATAAGCTACACACATCTTAAAATTTTTTTTTCAATAATTTAAGTATTTTCAAGATATAAACTGACAAAGTCCGACTATACGTTTGAAACGTTTTCGACTTAATGAACATTTTGAACACTCATTACGATAATACAATTTTTTTAATTTATCAGACTCACCTATAAAAAATATATTTAGCTGACACTGAAAATGAGTATAAATTATGACAGTAGGTATATAGTAATAACCATAAAAATAAAACTAGTAATCATAATTATTTTACCATATAATTGTAGTCATAAATATCAATACTTTTCTCTCAGCCTAACGAAACGTTGAAGTGTAAACGTTTATTATCGAATTTATTGCAGTTAATAGCGCAAATTTACTTGCCGAAGTTATTTGAGAAAAAAAGCAAGTAATACTGGTGTAAGATTTTATTTTTGTCCATTCTTATATTATTACAACACATTAAAGCACTAGCAAATTTATTGGCTTAAATTATTTTAGGTGGAATAAAATATTCACACAATGACATCGGCGATTGTTTATCGATTGTTTTTTTTTTATTTAAATTGAGGCACACATCAGCATTTTATTTTAATTAATTAATTGTTTTAAAGCTTCGGTTGAGTCATCTGTCCTCTGATAACGAACGACTACTGAATTAGCGAACAAGTTAATAGTCGTTATTAACAAAATGGATTAAATTTGTGCGAGTTTGAGCGGTAAAATTACTTCGGGGAGAACCATTGAGACATTTATCATAGATTTAATCGATCTTTTGTTGGACGTATCTGAATTTAAAATTTTATATTACCGATTTATCGCATTGCCAATTGCGTATATCTGCGAAAGTGAGTGCCAAATCGCATAGATTATTTTCGAAAGAGCGATGCGATCCAGTAAGAACTCTCAAGAAACGTTCTCAATCCTCCGTCTTCATTAAGACGATCGACCTTTCCTTTAATGAAGGCATTGATTTTTTTCCAATTCCCAATAGTTGGAATTCTCAGAAGTTCGCTTTCACTTGGCAAAGTTTGCGCTCCTTGCGATGCAGACACCCATTTGCTTCAACACTTATTGTTAGTTTAATACCGGAAATCGGTATCTATAACTTGGTTTCTCCTCTCTCTTTCACACATACACGCATGCTTGTGTTATTCTCACGTATTAATTAATATTATTAAATAGCAGAAAAAATCCTGTTTTTTTTTTTTAAATCAAAATCTTGATAATAACGTTCACATATCCACAAATGTACAGTTCTCAGTTCTATAAACTGCGAACTTTTTGCAAAATCTATCATCTCTGCCAGAGTTTAAAGCTGAAACTCTGACTTCCGCGAATAGACCTATTAATATCTCGCATTTATCCAGCGCCTGAGAGGATACCATCCTAGAGCACTCAATAAATAGCGCGATATGTATCTATCTTTTCGATTATTTATCTATCTTTTTCTCCTTCGTTCTGATATCGTTATAATATTATATTAAGAGTCTTGGAATTGATGGATGTTTCAGTAACGGCTCCGGCGAGTCGGCGGAACCGCGAGGAGCCGCCCGAAGAATCCCGGTCGAAGAACCTCCCGTTCCCCGGCCAGACCGACGCGTTCGCGGAAAGCATTTCCGTATCGGCCGCATCTCGCGACTCGCTCATTCGAAATCTCGCTCGCTCACGAGGTGGATGCACAACGGATGCATTGTAACGCATCGCCGGGGATCCAGATATCTCTCGTGGCGCGTCTCTTATCGACGGCGGCGGCGGCGACGCGACGGCCAACTCGCAGGCGTCCAGACACTCTCGAGAGTGATCTCTCTCTCTCTCTCTCTCTCCCTCTCTCATTCGAAGAGAGGATGAAACCTCCAATGTGCAGCGATAAGCTTGACGGCCGATTAGGCGTGAAGGGAAAAAAAAAACCTTTTCGGAGGATCGAGCGGATGCATTCCCGAGAAGCGACCGCGACGAAACGATAAATCGATGAATTTAACTCATTGCGTCAGAATTCTCAAAACTTGGGCAAATAAATCAATACTCAACACTTCCATCTTTATTTTGTCAATTTTATCGGCATAATCGAATATTAAAATGTAAATATTATCTAATCTTAAATTATTATCTAATGTGAAAATATAAAAATTGTTTTTTATTCCGGAAATTTTATCGTTTGTCAATTATAAATAAATGTACTTCGATTACTATGAAGAATTAAGTGAATCTGCAAAGATCTGCGAAGATCGTTGAAACAACCTTTGTATGTGAGTTATATTTTAACATTCATGAATAATATATTTATAGTAAGATAATTATATCTATTTATAATAAAAAAAAATTATATCGGGACTTAAACTTCACGTAAACCTTCGCAGATTTAAGATCCCAAGATTCCGTAAGAAATCTGAAAACGTATAATACAAATACAATATTATATTTAATTTCAATGCTAAAAATAAAACATCAAGAAAAGATATATACATAGACAGAGTGAAAATATAACATGAGAGAGAAAGAGAGGATATAAAAATAAATTCTGCGGGATAAGACGGAATAAGTCCCCAGGACTGCTATTGCAATTATTATCACGAATTCGTCACGCTAATTTCCGGCAGAAATTCTCACAAGGGATTCCAAGGTAGAGCAACTGCGCGGCGAGATCGCGGGGGAAGCAGCGCGGGGCGGGGGGTGGGTTGTACAGTAGGACGAGAGCCTGGCCGGCTCGTTATCAGTCCAGGAGGTGTTATCAGCTGGATGCAGCTCCCTTCCAGCGCCCCAACCCCTTCTTCGGCAACTCGCTGGAACGAGAGAGCGAACGTTGAAGGGGGGTGGCGGGCGGGGAAAGGATAGGGTTCGAAGGTGCGCGCTATCTTCCACCCCTGGAGAGATGACTATAGAGTGCATCTCGCGATAACGAGGCAAGTTAAACAATATCGAGCTACATGAGCACCACCACCACCACCAGCACCGCCACCACTGCCGCTGCCGCCGCCGTCGCTGAAGATTAACCGCGTCTCTCCCGCCAAGAAGATACTTCATTATCGCGCGAGCATCGACTCGCCCGGGACGGCGAAACCGATGATAATTCTAGACGCGATAATTTCCGTGCAACATTATCGTTGAGAGAGCGCGAGGCGTCTTTTTGCGCCTGCAAAACCGCTCGTTTAAATTTCACAAGCATTATCGCGACGAAGGTGCCTCTTTATTGAATACGTCTCGTCGATATTTATTTTATATTTTTTATAGTATATATCTTCATTTATGTATCTTCTATTTATTTTTACTTAAGAATTTATATAAATTTTACATTTTGATGATTGTACTTCAATTATGCATACATCTTCACTTAAGAATCTATACAATTTTCTATATTTATGACTATTACGTATCTTTATTTATACTTTAATTATATATATATATTTTTTTTTTCTTTACCTGAGAATCTATACAAATTATTATTTATTTTTAAGACGATATCTCTTTATTTTTTTACAAATCTTTGCTTAAGAAACTATATATAAATTATTTTATCAATTCTCTCTTATCTCACTCGTTATTAATTTTGTACTGTTATTATATTTCGTTATACATATATATTTAGTAATTGTTTTTCTAGAAGAAAAAAGGTTCCTTGTTCTTCAACCTTTACACTTATGCTTTCGGCAAAAATTCCATCTTGGGTGAAAATAAATACACAGCTTCGAAATCGTCGAGTACGTTACTGACGGTTACGAAACACCCCGTATGCGCGAGTCCTTTCACGAGAGGATATCTCGATCGATCTTCTGACGGAGGGAACGGGTAGAGGGACCCGGACCCAAGACCCAAAGTGGGTCCCGGTTGTCGGTCGGATCTCAGAGTACGGACAGGTCGCCGCGATCGACGGTCCAAATATTGGGACATTGGAACTCTTTCTCCGCGCTTCTCCTTTCGATACCTCTGAAGAAAAAGAAGAAGAAGAAAAAGAAGGGTTAATCAAGATGGAAAAGAAGAGAACCCCGGTTTGCCGCGCAACATGTACAGACAATTCTTCCTCCTTTTTCTCCGATTTGCGAAATAGTGCCTATTCCAATTTTACTTCGATTGCTAGTCGCGTTCAAACAAGTACAAATACTTAATATAACAAAATAAAACGATTTTTTACTTCATCGGCACGCGGCATTCACTTGAAGTTACACATCAAATCCCTTTCCTCGACGCCTCTTCTGTCTTCATCAACTTTATTCCTGGTGGATTGCTTGAATCCTAAAGCATAAATAAACGCGTTTGCTCTCCTCTTTCTTCTCTCCTCGCTTCGTGGGCCATCGGCGGTCTCGAGATAGCCCTCGAGGGGTACGGCCAGGTTGCGGCTGCGATATGGGGGCCGGGTGCGAGAGAGAAAGGGAGACTTTGCGAGACGGTGGGTCGTGGACGAGTGATTGATGAGCGGTCGAGCTAATGAGGAGCTGAGCTGCAGGACGGGGATCACGATAAAGAGGTCCCACCATCGTACAGTCCCTCTCTCGCAAGAGGCGCATACAGAACCTCCTCTTCTCTCTCCCCTTCGACACCTCCCTCGCTCTACTTGCTCCTCCGCGACTCCATCCCCCACTCAGAGCTCCTTCTCTCTCTCTCTCTCTCTCTTCCCCTCTCTCTCTGCGAGTGATTCTTTCTATCTGATCACCTTCCTCGTCTCGCGGTTTCCTCCTTGTCTGCCTCTTTACAAAGTTCTCCCCGCAACGCGATGATTTTTGATTGAATCCATTGAATTTAATGACTGATTTGATTGTTACATGTCGCGCGAAAGACTGTTAATATAGAAATTTTATCTTGATAGATTTTCATATTTTATGTATAACATTTTAAAATTATTCAAAATACACAAGACGTAAAAATCTATCAAAATCTTGAACTCCGAAATCTTGGAATTTTTTGATTTTGTGATTAGCAAAATTATATGAAAAATATTTTGAGTACCTCTTTAAAGTATTTTCTTCCTTTTAAAAATAAAACCACAGATTTCCCTGTATTATTAAATAAAACAATAAATGTTTCTTCAATATACATCAACTAATGTCAAAATTTGATAAAAATATAAGATAAAATTGAAACTAGAAAAACTGATCTTCTTGAAATTTTTTCAAGCTTTACAATATCTTTGTAATAACCTTCGATTCTTAGAGACTTTATAGGATCATCATAATTTATTAATCTGCAAGTAACAAATCAAGTTCCAGATTATTCGACAAATCGAAGATGTAAATTTATCTTTGCACACAAAATAGAATATTACTTGAAACGTAAATATAAAATTAAAGAACAGAAAACTTTGTTCTGCCTAGAAAAAATTAATTACTATGAATATAACGAAATATAATATAAATATAGCACAAAGTTAATAACAAGTGAGAATTGATTGTGAGAAAATAATATATATAGTTTCTTAGATAAAAGTAATTAAAGCTGTGTAAATAAAGGTTAATGAAAATATAGTTATAAAAATAGATGATAATTTATATAAAATCTTACGTAAAAATATTTCTCTTTCCCTCTTAAAAACGTACATAAATTTTCAATTTCTGTTTGCGTTATCTTCAGCGTTTCGAATCTACTCACGTTAAATTCCTGACCTACGCGACAGCTCCTAACATTCACGAGCGGGCGAGATATTCTTCGGAAACGGCCATAACTCTCGCGGTATATATCTATCAACGGGATTAAGCTGGTATTTCGTGCTGGCGCGATTCGCTCGTAGGTAAAGAGCCAGCAGCAGCAGCAGCAACGGCGGCAGTCTCGCTGCCGCGGACCGAAGAAGGCGGAAAGGCGGGTGGGAGGGTGCGGGTGAACGGCACTGGAGTCGGGGGTTTATAATAAAGCCTGCAGGCTCCAAGATACGCGGCCGGCCGGCCGTTATCAAGCGGGTCCAGCAGCGTTCGGTGCCTCGCCGCAAAACCCTCGCTCCGGAAAGCCGGAGTGCTGCTCTCTGTGGCGACGGCCCGGCTAAATGTTCCGTTGCGCCTCGTCCCGTTGAAACGCCCGCGACGTTCGCGTCGACGACCACCGATTTGCACAGAGGGGTATATCTGCGACGGGCGAGAGAATCACCATTTCGTCTCGGCTCGCGACGCGAAGTCGGGTGCAGCTACGTTCGCTATCGGAAAGCGAGGGATAATTGCCGGGTCGCGACCCGAAAGTCCAGCATGCTCTGTGTGAATCACTTAATCGTGAGCGAAAACCGAGGCTGCGGCAAGGCTCATCAAGATGTTAAACAAAGTCGCGCTTGCAGACGCACGGCAAAATCCCGTGAAATTTGTTAGTATACATGGAGAAAATTTTATTTTTTATAGTTAATTAACATATTTTATTGCGAAGATATTATAATAAATTAAAGAGAAGAACACAAAATTATTTGAAAGATCATATTGTTCTACAATTGCCAGTAATTTTCTAAGAAGAAAATCTCTTTTTCTCTCTCTGTGAATTATAACACATTTCAAGGAAAAATTTAAAAATCCAGAAATTCCTAAACATTCGCAAGCTTCCAGATATCCAAGTTTTGCAAAGTTCGCAAATCTTCAAGCTCGCAGGCTGATAAAAGTTATAAAATTTTCGAGTCAATGTTGAAGCATCCGATCAGCAACCCTTCAAAAAATCTTTATAGAAATCTCAAATCTTGGAGGGGCTCCATAGTGATTCCCGCTAATAAAAGTGGGAGCGTAGCAAGAAAATATTTATCGACGAGATAAGTCGACCTGGATACTTTTTAATCGCCCTGTACCCAGTGCAAACACAAACAGGGTCCCGTCCACGTTCCTCTCTCTCTCTCTCTCTCTTTCCTCGCCGGTGTTTCTCTCTCTTTCTTTCTCTGCCATCGCTACCATCGCCATCAGCAACAACAGCAACGCCGGGTACGTTCGTTCGAGGCGCTGTGTATTATAATGTAGAGTGTGAGTTATCACGACATCGGGCCGTTATCACGGTCTGGAATCGGCCTGGGTTCGCTGCTGCGAGTCCCCCTGCCCCGCCCGCGACCCCACCTCCCACCCTCCGGGTTCTATTCAACCCCGCCGCCCCGCAACAGGACCCGATAACGAAAGGGTTATCACGCCACGCTGGCCGACTGCCGTTTTACTCGGGCGAGAGCCGCCTTTCCAAGAGGAGATTATTATTCTTTTTACTCGCTCGCGCGAACGCGGCCGCTTTTTCGCGCCGGCCCCGATTACGATCCCTTTGACTCGGCCACTTTACTGCCCTCCACCCACCCCCGTGGAGCTTGGTGCTGCGGCCCGATGTGCGTTGCATACAAAGACCGCATTGTTTCCTTCCGCGCCCTCCCATTCCCTCCTCTCACCCTCCGTCCCTTCATTCCACTCCGTTTCACTTTCTCCGCTTTTCTATGGGGTTCGAGTATTTATGAGCTTTCTTCTATGGGTATTTAAGAATTAGTCGAAAGATATCGGCGTCAATGCGTTGATTGTGCACTGAGAAAAAAATATCTGATTGGATTAGTTGGGGGGAATTCTGATTGAAAATAAACGAATCGGAATTTTTTGTTCGAATTCTAGTTGAGATAAGCGAAATTCTGATTGATACAATCGAAGCAGAATCGTTTGGTTTATCCATTTTGAATCAAACATTTTTATTCTCAGGGTGTATTACAATATTATAACGCGGTTATACTTCCATTTGCGTTCATTATATAACTTGTTCTTCTTTGTTATATGCACCTGATACAATTGGTGTTATTTTTAATTTCCATTTATAATTGTTATTTTTAATTTCACGCTTATATGTGTAATTTAATGGCTGCATTAAATCTCTTGATTGTTACTCATTATTTTTATTATTGATTATTACTTATTACTGTTTTCTCATTACTCTTATTTATCCTTAATTTTCCTAAAAATTGTAAATTCGTTGAAATAACACGATTGATAGACTTAAATCTGAGATATAGGATCACAATAAAATTCAGTTACAGAAAAAAATCAGATGATTGCCTCTCTACGATGCAATTTTTGTTTGTTAATACGCTTTTCGCGATTGACATTCGAGTGAGTAAACGTCGATCGGGCGATTTCTCGTCGGAGTGGATTTCGCGTTCGACGGCAAGTGAGCAGGACGAAATGCCAAGGACCGTGCGATCTCGAAGGACTTGTGTGACAGGGCTGTGTCAACGAGACTCGAGGGAGCCGGCTGCGAGTGCGATCACGGGATCGGTGTCGAGACCAGCGAACGATTAGCGCGGAAACGGGTTCGCGAGCGTGCGGAATCAGCCCGACCCGACGTCCGCTCGATCGACGACGCGAACTCCGCTCGTGCGGACTCGATAAATCCACCGGAGGGAAAACGTCTCGTTAGTCCCCGAAGCGCGCCGAGGCCGACGGGAGAGAAACAGAGAGGGAGAGAGATCTTTTGGCGATCGCAAGCGCGATTCGAGGCCAGCCACCCGCGGATCTCTCTCGTCCTTCTCGCGTATCCTTCGTCCTGCGACGCGTCTCGCGACTGCATCCGTCACAGGTCGCTGATCGCTGCTGAACTGGCATTACCGTATAGGCTATGCACTAGACAGTTTGGTGTCAGTGTCTATTGAAAAGAAAAAGGAAACTACAATATGTCAACTTTAATAATAAAAACGAGTTTGTAATAAAATGTTAATAATAATTAAATCTAATTTATTAGATATATTAAAATTTCGAGCGAAACAGTTTACGAAAGAAAACTGTTATACTTTACTGTTTTCACTGTATATAAATAATGAATTAAATTTTACTATCTTGATTAAAGTATTGCTCGTTTATTGCCTGCTACTTTTATTTATTATTATATATTACGAGATGTATAGGTTATTTTTTGTTAAGAGAAAACTACAGAGAGAAAAATGTACTAAATTAAAAATGTAATAAATAATTGAATAGTACTAATTACGAAAAAGAAATATTTGTTAAATAAAAGATAACGACAGTTAAACCAAATTAATGGTCAAATAAATATATGTTTACATTTAATAAACATTTAACTCGCTATTCAAACAAATATTTATTAAAATTTAGTTTTTTCTCAGTATAGTGTTTTAAATTTTAAAAATTAATGACTGTTAATTAAGAAACACTATTGTGTTAAACGCTGATGATGGTTTAAAGCAAGCCGAAACGTCTCGATCTTTTTAAAGACATTACCGATAAATACAATTTTATGATGCTTTATTATTATTGCGCATTAATTACCACATTTTTTTCGTTACTCTCATTTGCTTATTTATATTTGTTTCAATCTTAAGAGTTCATCTAAATATTAATTTATTGTTGAAAATGTTTGTCCATTCACAGATGCGAAATATTTCAAATGCAAATACCAAAAACTCCAAAAAGTTAAGTCCCTACAATTTTAAAAGATCGCAGAGCTTAAAATTTCGAATTTTCCAAATTATTCTCCTTCGTGAAATAACGTTGATGAAAAAATTGAAGAATCCTCCTTAATTAGATCTTTAAACTGATAAACGTAAAAATCGTTCCGGGATCCCTAGTCTTGCCATAAATTTGGCTATATTAATTAAGAGGAACGTAAGGGCTGGAAGGAGCAAAGTAAAATTTGCTGTACGAGGCAACAACGTTGCCGAAGGCGGTCCTGACGACATAGGATGAGGAAGAGAAGCCGACGACGGCGATTCGCCGCTAATTTAATATCTCCCTCGTCCTTTATTTTCGCGCGGCTAATGGCAGCAAATTTACTCACAACCTCGTTATCGTCGGCTCGCTTTCTTCCATCGAGCGAGAGTAAAGGATAGAGGAGAACCTTCATTCGACAGGCACTCATGACTTCATCGGTAAGAACAGAGAAAGAGATAGAAAATGATGCGGGCCTTGCACGCGAGAAAGTCACAGTTTTGCGAGAGGAGACCTTCCCAATGTAAAATATACAGAAAAGACACTTGAATCGCGATATATGTTAACGAAAGTTAAAGAAACTTGAAACTATTAATTCTCTCTCGTAACCTTTTTCCCCTAGTTCTTGCTAAAAACTTTCATGATGTGATATAAAGATTCAAAACATTTATATAAATGGAAAAATTCTAAACTTTCAAATCCAAAAAATTCAGACTTTCAAGCTTTCACAGACTAAAACAATGAAAATGTGCAATAGTCAAAGTCTCGAGAATTCAAGATAATAATATAGTCTTAAAAATATTATTAGATAATTATATAATAATAATCATCAACAATGTAAATGTCTATAAGAATCTATACCAGATATTTATGTTTTATAAATTTTATTAAAAATATGTATTAAAAGACAATAATCTCTCTCTAAACGTTTCGAATCATAAGTTTAGGTCATCTTCAGAAGTCTAAATATTCATCTAAATTGAAAAATGTGTATTATAATCTTGTACAATATCATGCAATTTAAATAATAATAAGCTTTATATTTATACAAACTAATATATAAATGTTTGCACAGTGTAATTTAGAGTGACACCAGAAAAAGTTGGGCATATAGCAATAATACTACTTGTAAGTCTAGACTTCGATATAATCATTCTAAATTTTTGAGAAAGGATTTTAAAAAGCGCGCACAAGTCGGTGAGAGCATAAGCGATATTAAGGTACGTGGAACTCTCGTCGCGTTCCAGCTCGAATAAGAGAACAAATTGCGTACAAGGGGCAGGAACGGGAATAAGGCGCGTGGTGCGTACGCAGACAGGCACGCAGAAGAAAAGGCGGAAGATCGGTAGAGGCCAGATAGGCCTCGCGGAACGAGCAAAAATGATCGGAACGAGGGAGAAGCAGGAAGGGGTCGGGGAGGGTTGAAGCGTATATCGGCGACGATCGCGACCGCCGCGGATTTCCAAACAATGTGGCGAGCGAACGGAGCGATCGCATTTCGCGAGGAGAACTCGTCCAGGGAGGCTCGACATATCGAGGCAAGAGAAAGAAGAAAATACGAGGAGAGAACACGGACGGGAATAAAACGATTAAGAGTACAAAGTTGTGTGCGAATTTTTTAACCTTGAAATGCTACTGTGAGTGAATTTTCATCCATGCACTTTTTGAGTTTAGTATAATTTTCGTTATTCAAATGTTGATAGCTTAAAATAACATTTAATAAGACTATTTAACAATTATTTTTTTACATCAGAATTTTTACATTAAAATGTTAGTTCGATTATTCTAACATCTTGCAACCTATTATAAAATATATTATAAAATTAAAAAATGTATAAAAGAATTCTTAACTGAGTAGGTGAATTTTCGTCCAGAATAGTGTTAAGAAAAAATGAGTAATATTCCGGGGTTAATTTAATTTTAATTTTACACAGACACATTTTTAATTTAATTAATTATCTAGCATTTCAACTTCATTCCAATACATAGTTTGAATTTCTATGTATAATTCTAATTTTAAATTTAATTTTATAATAATCTCATAATGGCTAATTTTCAATTAAAATAAATTTTGAATAGTATATAATATATATATATAAATATTTTTATTTACTGCCAATTTAAATTTTATTTTATTTTTACGGTAAATAGTACTGATTAAATTATGTATCAATTAATCATTAATACAACAAAGATAGTGTTATTTTCAAAATTAAATCAATATCACTTCAAGATTCAATATACTTAATCGAGAAGAAGAAATCACAATGACAATAACACTCGTCCAATTTGCTTGCAATAATCCCAGGGGACAATCGTTGGCGCATAATTGACGAGAGGTAGATTCCGAGTAGAACACAAGCAACGCGGGCAGTGTCTTCAGCAACGAGGACAAGCGAGCGAAAAGGAAGAAATTGAAGAAGGAGAGGGAAGAGGGGGGAGGTAGTGCGGTATCGAGATAGAGAGCCGTACGAGGAGAAGAAAGAAGAAAGGGCAAACGAGAGAAAGAGATGGAATGAGGGAGGAGAAACCAACCGATGATTGGTCGAACCAGGTACCAGAGTGGTACTGGGCTCGGCCAATCGGCACCGTCGGCCACCTCTGGGGTCTGGTCCCATTCATAGATCAGGCCCCGGGCCCTCACGGGCCCGACTCGCGAGAGGATCGAGAGATCCTTGTCGATACACTCTTTCTCTGCTCTCGCCTCCTGCCTCCAGAACTCGTCCCCCTTCCCACGAAACGTCGTATGCAAACGCCACGGTCCATGGCGGCCGTGCAAACGATCGGCCAATTATCCACGCGCCACCTGGAACCAGCACGCATTTCTCACGTAGGAAGGGGGAGACCTTTGGTCCCGCGGAATACACGCTGGTAGACCGTGTTCCAGGAAGGAGGTGGTCGACGGAAAAATTGATCAGATCGGGCCGATTTTCTTATATATAAATAAAGACAAATTGAAATTGAACGCTGCGTTAGAAACCTATGTATGGAGAACATTTTTCCAAAGTATAAAATTTTTTTTGATTTTCCTCTCTCGCGCACACGCTTAATATATTTCTCTTTAATAATAATAAAAATAATAATTTTCTCAAAATATATAAAATGCAATAATAAATAACGAATAAAAGTATGTATTTTCTACTACTTTTTGCAAAATCTGAACAAATTTCTAGAGTAATTTGAGATACTTAGAAAAGAAATTAATAAAATAAAATAAAATAAGAAATTAATAAAATAAAATAAATAAATTGATTAATTTATATACATCGTTCAAATGAAAAATCTTCACAAATAAAAATCTAGTAGGTAATATACAGGTACTTATGTATTTTAATATTTAAAATATGGTGCTCTTAAATTGATTATAACAAGAATTTTACTAACATATAATATAAATTTAAAAAAAAAAACACAAAAATTCTCGTAAAATTATATGTTAACTGGAAATTTTTGGCAGTCACTATGTTTCTCTGAATCTAATCGCTATTAAATTTCGATCTCTTTAACCAAGAGAGAAATGCAGCCTGTATATATAATATCTAAACCTATCATTTCATCCGTCAAGTCAACGAGATCCTTGATTTATTTCGCCGATATCAGAAGAGTTAAATAAATAACTCCTAGAGAACTTCACTTCGGCGTACATTGCGCACATAAAGCGGACGATTACCGAAGCGATTCGATCGGCAATTCAGCTCGATCGACGAATCGAACCTCGTCTCGTTCTCAGAAATCAATCCGCTGCCGTCAATCGGTGTACGCGATCAGCTCGATCGACTATTTATGAGGGGGGTGGCCCCTCCTGGTAACACGGCCTGATGTATACGCGTCGATGCGCACGTACCCACGCACGCATGCATCGCTACGTGGCGCGCGTTTATCAAGAAGAAGAAGAAAAAGAAGAAGAGGAAGAAGAGGAGCCTCGCGCCATGTTTGGAGGAAGAAGATCGGCCTCATCCACGTCGTTTTCCTTCGATTTCGAGCGCAAGGAGAGGCAAGGATACTCTGGCATTTCTCTCCTTCCTCGGCAGGATCTCACCCTGCTCGCCACGCCATTACTTATCGACGAGTTATTACAGCACGCGCGCCATCCTTACCTCCCTCATTCACACATCCTTACTCTCCCCTCTCTCTCTTTTTCTCTCTCTCTCTCTCTCTCTCTCTCTCTCTCTCTCTCTCTCTCTCTCTCTCTCGTTCACCGATCTATGGACGATCAAAATAGCCGTGCACATGGAAATTTAATATCTTCCTCGGCAGGATGCACGAAATAAAAGTGCGATCGTAGTGAAATCGCGATTTTTCAGCGTAATTCTGTACACGAGTTATTGCATGAGAATTATTGCATTACCCTTTTGCTAATCGAAAATGGGGTTTATCAGTAGTGTGAACCGATGGTAGGGTCAGACCGAGTCACATAATCCTATGATATGGTGATGTAAATCTACAGAAAAAAAATGTCGATATTTTTAAAGTGTACAAGTCTTTTTAAAACATGTGTCAAGAACTATTTGAGGAAGAATCAAAACTTCATTAATTATGTTGAAATGAAAATGAGGTGCCAACTTTATAGAGATACGCTTTCATCTACAATTGAATTTTATAACTGCAAGTTTTATTTATATTTCTATCAGATTGTTTGCCGAAAATTTATTTAAAAAATCCCTGAGAACTATAAGACTTTCCAAAATTTTTATTCAAAAATCTCAGGTAGGATTAAAAAATGTTTTAGTGCAATTTTTGATTGGGGTGCAAAGATGTTGTGTGCCACACACACAAATTATATATTAAAATTATTATAGATAAAAAACAGAGATTCTACGAGATTATATTTATCATTTTCTCTAACTGATCCGCGAAACTTACAAGATAATACTTACATAAAAGATTCATTACAATATCAGTGACCTATTCTCTTCTATAGATTATTATCTTCTATTGTTATCTTTTTTATGTAAAAACTCGTGAGACACTCATGAGAACATACTGTCATCAGCTAAAGAGTTGCAACATCTTTTTATTCAGAAAGAAACAAAATTTAAATTTAAAAATAAAATTCAAAAAATTTCTTTAAATACTAATGAAATTCTACGAAAAAATTCCTGGTTTTCGAAAATAAAGAAAAATCTAAAAATTTCGGATTTTCCATACATTAAACATTCTGTGTAACACCGTTTTTGTTTTTTACTCGGCAAATTATTTTTATTTCTTTCTCATCATCTGTTTTCTTTCTCCATATATATCACTCTTTCCCCTCTAAATCGTTACATTTCTCACTGATAAATCCGAATTGATCGTGATAACAAGCTAATCGTCGGTAAGAGTTTCCCGTCTCAAGGCGGCGGCCTCGAGCGAATCAGCGCGGCAGGTGTGGTCGCCTTTCGTCTTTCATAAATCTCAATGAGACCCACTACCGTATTACACGGCTGGTCGGTGTGTCGGTCCCGCGGTTATATACCCGATGGTCTTCTAATAACACAGCGCTACGCGCCCCGAGGGGGTAGTCAGTCTTGGCGGGAACCACCGCCGCCGCCGCCACTCGATTACAGGATATGCCACAGATGACGTGATATTAACGTAATGAATACCGATCGCACCGGCAGTCGAGACACACGTTGCGTGCGATAATACCAGAGTGATCGGCAATAAAACGCGAGCCGCATTCAGAGATCGCCAAGTAGTACGATGTCACCTGATAAGACGACGATCGACGACTGATGTTAAAAAAACATTAAATGATCAGTTAATCTTCATTTATTTATTATCTACTATTCAATGTCAAATACTTCACTATTAACACTGCTAAATGTTTATTAAAGACGGATTCATCAATTTATTAAAATTATTTTCTATTGTCAGAATTTAAGTAATGTAAATGAATATTGATAAATTCAGAATTTAATAAGTGTTAATGATTAATAAAATGTTAATTATGTTTCTTAAATAAACAAAAGATATACACAATAAATATATTTATACATTTTAAAGAATATTTCCTTTTTCTACAACTTTAACAAAAGTATAAAGCACTCCCACAAATTAATGTAAATCTTCTATCTCTGATAAAAAATAAATTAAAAGAGTTTTATTAAAGAACTTCTTCTTTTGTCTTCTACTAATTAAACAATTGAACAATAAATTTTAAAATTAGAATTATTAAATTTTATGTGTATATTTTTTAAAATTATTTATATGATTTCTTGTAAAAGAATAAATCAGATTTTATTTTAGTTATTCTTCGCACAATCGATAACTTGTCAACGCCTTTTATCAATAATAAATTAATAATTGTTCCGCCGAGTTCGTTCTTAATCGCACAAGTCGATGTTTATACGAGGACAACTTTAGCGGGAGAGCGCAATTTAATTATCAATTTCGGAAGGCCGACGATGTAAATGCAAACCACGTCATGCATGCATGCATGAGCAAATTATAGGAGATAGCAATTAAATTCGATCTCGTTCGATAATCGCGCGTTTCGCCGATTCGCCATGGGAGCACATAACATCGATTTATTATAATGTCGTATAATTGTGAAATTAAAAAGTATCACTTATTCTTATAATTAACCTGGAAAAATTCAATAATTCGATGAATAGTTATTCTTCAAACATAACTAATTTACGCTTTTTTCTAGTTTAATTCGCTCCGGATGGCTATGGTATTTTTTTCTTACGGGTCAGAAATTCACAGAAAGATTTAACGGGCGATACTACATTAATGATATTTTTCACGCGAAAATAAAATGTCTAAACTACACGATGCATTAATCTTTTTTACCTCAGAATCTGCATATAAAATTTCATACGCGTCCATGTTTACCTCTTTTAATATACCTTATTCAAGATTTATCAAATTAGTTTCCAGGAACTTTCTCCGAAAAGAAATTCCGTATTTATTACAGCCCCGGCGGTAATTATAATGTCGCCGAATTCCGGGTAAAGATGGTTGAGTTGTTGCCGGCAGCTATGACGACCGAGGTGGACCCCATACCTTCAATATCTCCCCGGGAATTGGTTGTGGGATCAGCGAAATTGACATGAAGACGCGAAGGACCATCTAGGTCTCGTAACGGAGTCTCAGGTGGAAGTCGTCGCGACGTCCTCCGTGGAATATAATGATCCGTCGATTGTTATCGTGTCATCGTCACGCATCGACGAGGACTCGCGGGAATTTCTTCCGCCTCTTTTCCATGGAACATGGCGAAGGAGGTGCGGATATAACTTCAAAATTGCAAGGTTCGAAAGTGCATGGCTTGATTAAAAATGTGTTTGATTTAAAAATTCTAAAATTTCTATAAATCTTCATGATTGTAAGGATATATTACTAGAAAGTTACATATAAAATTATTCTCAGATCTATATTTAGTTTTTAGATCTATAATATATTAAATTTTTAGATATTTGAGCAAAATTCTTTTTGTGTCAGCTAAAAATTAACTTTGTAATTGTTACTTTTGTTTTGTTAATTGCTACGCGAACTAAAATAAAGAAATAATATAGTAAACAGAGAATGAATATGATCGAGATAAAATCTCGATGATTAATAATATTTCTATGAAATTTTTAAATACATTTTCAGTTTTGTAAACCATGTGTTAATTATTGTCGGATTTGAAACGCAATCATAAATTAAAGCTAAAAGTATCACAAATTAAATTAATCATCAATTTAATAGTAACGCAACTAATAAACATCTTAAAACAATATAAAGAATTTATTGTGAAAAATATCATTCAGGATGTTTAATTTATTATTATTTATATCTAAGAATTTTTCATTTTTATCTTCTGAATGAATCCTTAATCTTTTGAAACCGGAGTCTACTGATAAAATAATTTGAAAAAGATTTGGTTTTCTAATGTTTTCAGAATCGTTGAATTCGCGATTCTAGGTCTCAGAGAATTTTTAAATTTAAATTTTAAAAAATAATAAGATTATTGCGAAACTTGATTTTAAGTGGTTCTTGATATCCTGAGTTCGAATGTAACTTGAAAATGTTGAATTTCGAAAACATAATAAAGTCTCATGAAGAAAGATTTAACATCACAGAATTTATAATCAAAGTTTGAAAATTAATTTAGAAATCGGTATAAATTGTTTATGTAGCATTGAAATATAGCAAAACTGGAAACTTAATGTTATATTTCGCGATTAAAAACTTTCAAAAACCGAATCTTTGATACAATGAATTTATTTTTTAAAAATTGTATTAGAGCTATATTGAAATCCATTATATTATTAATTTTTTATTTTTGATCTCAAATTTAAATTAAGTACTATAATATTATCATAAAGTTATCAAGTTACATAAAAATTGAACGAACAGTTTATAAAATAAAAGAGGGGTACCACAAATGGGGTCGCCGGTCTACAAAGAGGATTGCAGGCAACTAGTTAAAATGGCAAACATCGGCGAGGCATTGATGTCTCCGGGTAATGTCGGTCACTTTTGAATACCTGAGTACTCGTTCTCAAGTGCCGTCAAACTGTGTCGTTCAACGACATCAATTAAAATTCTCGTCCACGCTGCAGATGAGATGTAAGCACGAACATCAAATTCTAAAATCTTGCTATGAAAATAATCCTTTATAATCCCTTTAAGGTCCCAAAAGACCAGTTTGATCCAATTAAGTAGCTTTGCTCGTGAAGCAACTTGCGTGATCTCATTCGAATTTCAAATGAATGTGTTAATTGTTGGTTTTAGCGCCTTTGCGAATAATGAATAAATCACATGGATAATTTAGAGAAATAATTTATGAATGAAGAAGCTCCTTTATCACGATTTCAGATATAATTGTCCGCGTGAAAGTAATGTCAGACACGTAATATTATTAATTGTGTGTATGCATAATTTATTCAACATTACAATCTTAATAGAATTTTATATGTGGCGAGATTTTACAATAAATATTTTTTGATAAAAATTTTAATTTTTATGTGGGATAAAAATATTCCAAAACCTATATAAAGGGTGATCCTTAATTCTAAAAAATTTTAAGGAATGATCTTGCACATTAATCCTTAAACGTCATACTATCGAGTACACCTATTTAATTATAATGTATCTAACTCAATCTGATCGTGTATAATTTTCATAAAAGTGAACATATTGTAAACAATTAAAATATACATATTCCGCCAAGAATGACGCCATCATCTTTTGAATATACATTGACAACGACAACTTATTAGCTTAATTACATATTCCTTCTTTAATGGCATATATTACAGTAACACGACCACGAAGAAATCGGCACAAATTTATCAAGCGATTCTTTAAGGATGCATCGAATTCTGGTATCAACGAGGACCCAAAGAAGTCGCAGGGGAGCGAGATGCAAGACTCGCAGGACAATCAACGGGGGAAGGAAGGAAGGAAGGAAGGAAGGAAGGAAGGCGAGGTGAGGCGATATCGGCGAGGTAATCCGGCGGGTTTTAATCATCGGCGACTCGTCGCCTGGATCGCCGTGGTTTCCCTTCGGCGTTCTATCCCTCTTGTACCCCTTCCTCCCTCGTACAGGGAGAAGGTTTCGAAGCTTCTCTCCTCCGCGGGGTTGCCGCGGGTCGGGCCAAAGGGACGGGGGAGACCTCAGGGGTTGGCGAGGGGGTGCAAGCGACAGGCGGTGCTATGCGGATCGGGCTTATCTCGAACTCACAGACGCGTCGCAATCGATATATCTCGCGAAGGCTTCTCTCGATAGGTGCCCCGGCCCAACTCCCCCGCGATATCTACCCCCGCCAACGGGGGAGGTGGCAACGGAGGATGAGATCGTATGTAGACGAGCACGCGCACACGAGGACACCTCGTCCTCGAACCGCTGCAGAAAAGATCAATTTTAGATTCGCAGCGATTTATAACTTCCTCTAATATGGCATCGATACCATCTTCCTCTTCCTGTCCTCCCGGCGCTCTCGAGACCCCTTTCTCTCGCCCACCTCACCCGCCCCCATTCGCCACGAACCACCCTTTCGCGCTTACCAACGATCACGTAGATACGCGAGCCCTTAAAAGACTGCTCGACTCGTGGATCCTCGATTTATGAAAGAAATTGGCTGCCGATGAGATAAAAACGATGGCTCGCTAATCACGCTTTCCACAGAAGATCGTAAACGCGTTATCTCTCAAATCGAGATCTCTTGTTCTTCAAGTAATTTCAGGCAAATTTTAATTCCCGTCAAAGTTCTGATTGAGGACTTATCGGATCATTAAAATACCTGATCTGAAAGTTGTCTTTCAAAAGACAGATATTTGTTCTTCAATTAATTTCAAGCAAACTTCCATTCCTGCCAAAATTCTAATTATATAAGATCAGATAATTGAAACACCTGATCTCTTAAAATATATCTTAGATATTTTGTTCTTTAATCAACTTCAAACTTTCATTCCTATCAAAATCTTTATTAAGATCAGATTATTAAAATGCCTGATCTGAATGCTATCTTTAACAAACATATATATCTTGTTCTTCAATTAATTTCAAGCAAATTTTAATTCCTTTCAAAATCCTTATTAAGATCAAATCATTAAAACATCTTATCTGAATGTTATATCTATTAGAGGAAAGATTTTGATTTTCAAGTGATTTGATTGATAAGAGACTTTGATTTTCGATAAACTTTAATTTCTCCCAAAATTAACGTCGTTAAAACATCTAATCTGAAAACGTTATTTCTCAAGGCACAGATATCTTATTCTCCGATCAAGTATAAGCAAATTTCAATTTCTGTAAAATTCCTGATTAAGATCAGTTCATTAAAGCATCTAGTCTGAAAATGTTATCTCTCAAAAGCGAGATCTGTTGTTCTTCAATCAATTTCAAACAAACTTCAAATCCTGCTGAAATCATAATTAAAATTAAATCATTAAAATTGTTTATAATCTCAAAACGTTATCTTTTAAAAGTGAAATGTGTGCCTTGTTCTTTACTTAATGTCAAGTAAACTTTAGCTTTAGAATTCTATTAAAGTCAGATTATAAAAAAAGTGTCAACCCTGAAGAAGTTTGAAAAAAAAAAAACACTATCAAAAAATTGTTTTCATTTTCATAATACATTCTATGGTCCGGTGGAATTTTACGTTTTTCTCCTCTCGATCTGTGATTCAGAAATCGACACGTACGCGCAAATGCATCCGCAGGACGGTGACATCGAAGGGAGATGCGGATTTTATCGTTATACTACCAATGACGATCGTGGTGACGCAGCCACATTCTTACGACAGCCCCGAGTGGATAACCGGACACGTAGAGAATCAACAGTGCCCCTATAGGGCACGCACACCCACACGCGGGATTCGAACACGACCGGGGCACGCGTTTAACGAGGAGCGACCGCGGGTGCCGCGGCAGATATGTTAATCGGCACAGAACGATCCTCTCAAAGCGAGCGAACGACACAGGGATGGTTGTTGCGTGCCCGGAATCCGACGCGTATCCTCTGCAATTATAAATCAGCGCGTTCCCCGTCTAATATGCTAATGAGGCTGTCCGAGATCCCTTCGGCACGTGCGCGGTCCTCAATTAACCCCTTAATGGCGCACGCGAACTACGAAAAGAAGTTAGCGCTCACGACAGGATTCGAGTTCCTCCGTGGAATTATATGATAATAAGCGTACATTGAATACACGCTTATCCGACTCGCGCCGCTTTTAAGATTAACGCCTCACGCAGGATTATCGATTGTGCGAAGGCGATGGAGGAATCGTGCCTGTCACGCACATACAAAGATTATCTTCTCCGAAAGACGAAAACCTAAATTCGCAAGAAAGTATCGACGAGCTCAACAGATATAATTAATCCTTCACATAAGAGAACAAAGAAACAAGTGTAGAGATATCCTATTAAAGTTATTTTGTTAAACGCTGATAAATAATATTAGCGTGCTCACGTGATCTCAATTTAGGCTACAGTTTACTTTATGCTATGAAAACGCTTCGAAGTATAATTCTTTGATTGATACATTTAGTAAAATTTCTTTCTTTTAAATTGGCTAAAATCAGATGTTTTGAAGCATTTATATATATATATATATATATATATATTATGGAAAGGACAATTTTGTTACAGTATCTAAATATTTAGATAGATACTTAGATAGATAATAAATTTGAAAAGAAATTTGTTACACTGTTAAAAAAGACATGAAATTTCATGTAAATGTAACGGAAGCAAATTTCAAGCAGATACATTAAAATTGTTAAATCTAACAATAAGTTACTTATAATTTTATGCTCGATCATTGACAACATTGAACGATTTTAATGTACCTGCTTGAAATTTGCTTCCATTACTTTACATGAAATTTAATGTATATATTTTTAACAGTGTACATCATTACTTGAGATTTATACATAATTGTTTTAATGATTAAACAAAATTATTTTCGAATTTGTATGTAGCTAAAATTTTAACTATACTTTAGTAAGACCGTAGCATTAAGTGAATCTGTCTGACGGATGCTGGAAAATTGAACGTTTTACATTAATGCTACATCCTTTTTATGCATTTTTCGCTGATCCACGTTAAATTTGATCACATAATCTATAATTTTGACGTTGAAAATAATTGTCGAGCGTCAGCATGAAAAGGCACCTAAATTATTTTATATATTTGGATTATTTCACTTATGATATCAGGAATTTGTATACTAATTTAAAAAATTTTGTTCATCTTTGCAATTGGAGGAATCGAACTGTTCATTCAAATCGTGGATATACTTTCGAGCTTTCGCGTGCGTCACACGCTGCAAGCTCGTATTCTTGCGTAAGTAAATAGGGCGCAGCGAAAATTTACCTACGTCTAGGAAAGATAAGTACGACGTATATACGGCGACACTTAACAACCGTTTGAACTCTAAACGGACCATTAAAATGGCTATCAGGCGACGGCCATTATCCGGCACCGGGTGTGGCTTTTCTTCTCGTCTTTCCTAATCTACCTCCATTTTCTCTTTTTCATCAAACGACGCGCGCGGTCGGCCGGGCGGTATATGCGTAACGTTCGGCTTTACTTTCCGTGATCTCTGTTGAGCTATTACCTTAGATTAATCCCTTCGTCGTCGTTCTGTATAGCTCTGCTCCGTGAAATCCCTTCCTAATAAGTACTTCTTCCGAGACTTAAAATAATTTAAAAGAACGAAACCGGCCATCTCTATCTAGAAATTAGTTGAACAGTATAATTAACGTCTATTTTTTTTATGAGTTACGTTGTTGCTGCAATAATTACAGCATTTTACACGACAGTATATACTGTTTGCAAATTAAATTAAATTAAATGTATCTTCAAGTAATATCATTAATTTGTAAATTACATAATAAATAAACAATTTTAGTTACAGATAGATATAATATAAAATAATATTGTTAACCCTTTAATTGGTATTTGCTAAGAAACTTCTTTAATTAATAAGTATTCGTGGATCCAATATTCCCGACAAAATATTAATGTATCTTCATTAAAGTTAACGTAAATAATTCAACACAAAGTTTTAACAAGAATTTGAGTAAGTCGTCTCTAATATAAATTCAAAATGTTTTTACTGTGTAGAATTTATATTATCTTATTTCTAATTTGTAAACTAAATATGTTAAAATTGTATAGACAAAGTAGTTTATAAATTATCCATTAACAATGTTAGCTCAAGATATATTTACCTAATATATTTATAATTCATACTTTGCAGCTTTAAAATGAAATAATTGCAACATCAAAGAGCTTTAACATAAAAGACTTTAGATCTCTGAATCGTTAGAGTCTTCTGTTAACGACGTCCCGCGAAAGCTATCGGTGGAACGCACACCACGCGTATATCGAAATTTTATTTCAGCTCGGTGAGGAAACGCGCGAAAATATAGCGGGCGTCAATGTGACAGAGAGTACCGTTTTCCGGAATATTGCGCCACCCGGGAATCGTATCGCTATCGATGGCCAATAATCGCACACATACAACGGCGTGTAAGACGGTTCACCTTACACAGCAGACTTCGACCCGAAGGAAGGGGTGTACGTAAACAACGAGTGAGAGCGAGGTTCCGTTATCAGCGGCGCGCAGCGTCGCGTCCCCGACGCGACGTCAGGGGGACATCGTCGTCTTTATCGCGACTGCCGCGTGCGCCTTGCGTCGCGTCCCGTTATCAGCATGGCCATTAGAATATCTAAATACCACCCCCGCGTCCGAGTTACAAGCATTCTCCTTCTTACGCAACGGGGCGGCAAAACTATCGCAGAGAAAGGCTCGCTGACGTATATAAGATCAATTTATCTACATATTTATCTACACATATATATATGCAAAAAGTGTAACTGAAACAATTTATAAGCAAACTGTAAAAGCACAGTTATTCAGTAAAGTTAACAGTTGTAATAAATTAAATTAATACGTATTGTATATTAATGTAAGTGTACAAAAAATAAAAATAATGTATTTTAAAACGTAAATTTAAAATAATATATAATATATATGTATATATATATATTTCTTTGTGAAATATGTATTTTACGGAAGTAATTATATAACATTACACAAATGTAAATCAAAATCTTTTAAATACTTCTTCTTAATTTGAATATATTCCTTGGTTGTATCATAATTTGGTAAGACGCTGCCCTTTTTAGTATTTCTAGATTTTAAGATCATCCGTCTTGGCAATTAATAAGTTAATATCACAAAGATTATTATGATTATAATGATTATTGATATTAAAGCTGTGTTACGCTCATACAAAAAACGTCATTATTAACGGTCTTACATAAACAAACGTAAATATATTGTTGTGTCTATTATATTGTTATACATATACATTTATCAAAATACGAAGCTTCATTCTTTGATAATGATTTACGGCAGATAAGCGACGCGGGAGCACGTTTTCGCGACGTTTCGTAGGACTGGTGCACGTACGCTAAAATCCGCAGGAAGGAGGGATTCACCGGGAAGCTGAAGGGTGGCAAGGCGAAAAGGGGCAGGAGTGGCAAAGGTAATCTCTGTACCAAGCGTGCTGCCTTGGAAGGGTTAAGTTGTAGAACGTCGGGGCTGGCCGCCGAAGATAAGGACCACTCTCCTCTCGTCGAGCCGCAGAATCCGCAGGACCCTTCAGCCGCGAAGGATCCCCCGGGGGAGGATCCCGCGGAGGAAATTTCGGAAAGCGCGCGCGCGAGGACACGATTTCTCTCTTCCGTCGCGAGACAGACTGATAAAATTACGAGACGGAAACGAGAGATTACGAAGGATCCTTGCCGATCCTGCGAGTGAGTGAGCGAGCGAAAGACTGAATTCTCGGACGATTAATCCTGCAAAGGCGAGGTCACCAATCGATGATGTTATTTTACGAAGATCGATTGCACGGAACAAAAGGAAAAGATATTACGTATCGCCCATTTGCTACAATAACACAGCTTAGAAAACAATAACCAATATATTATAAGTTATTAACATTTTTTTTTAATTTTATTCTTATTTTGTTAAAAAATTTGTGTTAAATTGAATACATTTCCTAAACGGTCCATTCAAATTAATGTGTTAATTTAACATAAGATAAATGTAACAAAAATATCATTCAGTAGAAGGTAATAACAAATTGCGAGTTAATTATTGATTGATGTAAATTTTCGATATTTAGAGATTTTTAGTTGCAAAATATTTTAAATGTTATTAATTTAATACTGATGCAACACCACGTGATTATAATAACTATTTAATTTATAACTTCGTTAAAGAAATTTAAAAATTAATAATGAGAATGTATATATACATAATATAAATTATTAATTCTTTATATTTAATTTTTATGTTAAGATTATTATTTAAATTTTATATTCTTCAATTTTTAATATATGTGTATATTAATATATGTATATATAATATAAAATACGAATATAAAAAATTACAATAATAATTTTAATAAAGAAATTAAATATAGATTAAAAATTAAAAACCAATTATATTATTAAAAAATGTGTTAAAATTTCAAAAGGCGCAAGTCCTTTCAACCATTACTTAATCATTCTTGTAAAGTGAAAAAGCTTCGCGGTATTGTATTTGATTTCTAAATCAACGCAAACACCACAGATCTCGTTTTCGTATCCGAGAGAGAATTCGCAACAACGCGTATTGCACACTATTATGACCGTTTCGAGCGTGGCCGCCAATTCATCTGTCCGCGACGGGATTTATACCGGGTGTGCCTTAACTTACGATAATCTACGAGCGCACGAGTCGATATTAGACTCGCCTGGATTCGCATTCAGTGCTTCTCTTTCCTCCACCCCCGTCCTTCCGTACTATCGGGCGGCATAAATCAGCCCCGCGATCTTAATAAATGCGAGAGAGGACGACGACGACGACGACAACGACGACGACGACGACGACGATAGCGGCGACGAGGAGAAGAGAGGGCCGCTCTGGAGGTGAGGGCGCAAGAGCGGGACGGGGGTGCAAGAGCGGACGGTATGAAACGTCGGGGCGGTTGGTAGGCAGCTAATATCCTCCTGGCCGCTATCCCTAGGCTCATCTCAATAAATTCAATATACTTGTGTAAATCGGAACCCCTTCCACCCCTTCCCGGCGACCGTCCCCTCCCCACCCTCCGCCCTCGTCGCCTCTTTCTCCACCCTCTTTCCGCGGGACGGAGATGAGCTGCGGCCCTCTCGCATCCCCGGCGGCGTCCCTTTCCAACCCCCGCCGCCGCCCTACCATCCTTTCCATTCGCCTCCACCGCCCAACCGCCGCCGATAATGTATCGGTTATTGATTACCCGTAATGAGCTACTCACTTCAATTTTTCCACCCGGTATATTCGACCCGGTACTGCAAATGTATGTATATACGGGCGCGAATGTAAGGATGCTTAATGGCGCGGCGGCGATGGTGTTTCCTCACGATTTATGTGGGAATGTCGTCGTGGATGAGAGGTGGTGGGAGTTATCGGGGGTTGTCGTCATATAGAAATTTCGGCAAGGCACATTGAACCGATGCACAGCGCAGCACGCGTTCGTATAATTACAAAGTAAATAAAGAAAAGGTAGAAAGAGAGCGCAAAATGTCAGGAGATGTAACAAGCTTTTACTATATTAATTATTTTCAATGTAATTTCTTTAGGTTAGTCATACTTTTATATTAAATACATTCAATCTTCCATCTTCCTAGTCTAATTTAAAAAAAAAAAAAAGATTATTTTATATTCTACACTTCCAGACTACTTTTCATAATATATCATTTGTATATAAAAAAAATAGAGTTTAGATTTTCTCTAAAAACTATTATTTCTAATACTTTTTCAAAATAATGAAGGTAACAATAACAATAATAATAATGTTTTTGTTGAATTTTTTTCAACTCTCTCTCAGAGTTTGAAAAAAATATTCGTATTTATTTTAAAACGAGACATTCTATTTGGATACACTTTATATTATAAAAGCAAATTAATATTTTAAAACATGTATAAAAACCGCATAACAAACTTAAAATAAATACTAGAAACTTTTTAGGACTTAAAATACTTTTGTTAGAATTGTAGAACGATATACATACAAAAATAATTAAAGAATAACAATAATTAAGAAAAAAGAGATTCGATGAGTCAAATTGTTCATAGATCGGTAAAAGAAATTGAATTTCTAATATTATTATTATTATTAAATTATTATTACTATTATAAATTTATTATTATTAAACATATTATTATTAATTATTATTATTAAATATATTACTAATTAATACATGCAAAAATGCAACAAAGAAAATAGTATACTACCCTTTAAGATCTTTGGAATGGAATCTATCTCTAAAGAGTAAAATCTCACTCTTTAAAATTAACAATTGAATCACTGGCTTTAGAATTAGATTCCAAAGAGATGTTAATATGATTTACATTATAAATGTTGTAAAACTACAAAATAAAAAAACTCGGAATATTCACGGACAATTCGGCCTTATAATCAGGCTGATGAAAATAAATTCCAATGAAACGAGCTCGTCCGCAACCGTCCGTAGTACATACATACGTAACGAGTTTAGTCTTATCGATCTAACTACCGGAGAGCGGCGTGTCGTCGTCCATCGTTTTCCGGCCCAGTTCGGCCCAGCAAAGTTACCGCCGTCGTTTCACCCCCTGCGGCACTATTTCGCGCGCCCCCCGCTAATGGGCCGACGACGGGCCGTTCCCACTTCCTAACTGCCGAGTAACAGGCGTTACTGCCGATGGATGCACCGCGAGGTAGGCAGGTAGGTCTGTTCCTTTCGCGCGTGTGGCTGCGTCTTTTTACGTTTACTCCACTTAGGAAACAAGTTTATGAACACGCTAAGTGTAGAAAGTACAGCTGAGAGAAACGAACTTGGAACAATGCTAATTATTGCTAAATTAATGGATTTTTGTTACACAAATTACGTTAATAAAGTTTACCAATTATATTTATCTTTTTACATTTCCTATTTAATATTTTTATACATTAACATTATTATAGTTTAATAATTTATTGTAATTATTATAATTATCGTATTTTAAAAAAAAAAAATTATAGACAAAGAATAGATCAATTTATGATAAGAAAATAATAATAAAGTACTGGATTTGCTAAGAATATAAAAAATATCTAATAAAATATCTAATAAAATAAAAAAATTATAAAAATATAATTATAATTTATAGTGAACACAAAAATTAAATCAAAACAAATTAGATAACTTATTAAATATATTTAAATATGTTTAAAAACATGATAACAAAAAATTAAATTGCTCCCTACATTTATTTACATCAATTTTCTATCATTCTTTCCTTATTTACTAAATTTTTTCTCGTTTCTCTGTATAATTATATTTAACATCCTACTTCTCGAAAATTGCGGAAGGAGTTCATTAATCGCGGAGGAGGGAAAAATACGGAATATTTCCGAATTCTATCTATGTTGGCAACCCCGATAATAGCAGTCAGGGGAATGATAATGGCGAGGAAACCTCCTCGCTCCTCTCGCGGCTCGTATATTTCCAGGTAATTTTTTAGCGATCAGGCGGAGAATTTAGCGGCGAACCCTATATGTAGGGGTAAGCTCTCCTCGTCCCTAATATCTAGCCCTATCTCCGGCACGACGAGCTTTTCATCGAGTCGTTAGTTAACGGTCGCACGAGGCTGCTTCCTCTTATAGGTCGCCACCCGTTCAAGGGGAGAGAGAGAGAGAGAGAGTTATCGACGAGTTATCGTCGCGAGTTGTCCTTCGTTGTCGGCCTAACGTCGACGTACGATACGCTTAAGCGCAATCCACGATTTTAATCGGTTTAAGATATATTCCCGCGACTCTCGATTCGGGATTTCCACGACTCGCGTTTTGCATTTCGATCTTTCTGGTGCCGGATGTTTTATGCAAATGAAAAACTATTTGCGTATTTTGTTCAGGGGAATAAACAGTTTCAGTGAAAGAGATCTATTAAATTTAATGCTAAACCGAAATATAAATTAAATACATTCTTGGTCAACGGTTTACAGCTTTGGCAATAAGTATAAAGCATCCTCAGTTTATTGCATTTCCTTGGAAAAGGCGGTAATAAAAGCCAAACGTGGATTAACAAAGTGTTATAATTGTTATAAAAATAGGTTTATAAAGCTGTTTTTAAATTAATTTTGCATTAGATATGTATTGTATACTGTTTAGATCAATTTCCGGAAATTTCATAATTATGACCAAGAATTTGTAGAAGTACAAATTAACTAAATAGAAAAACAAATAAAACTTCGAAATGTGTCTATGTTAATAAAAAAACTACTAGGGGAAAATTGATATTATATAAAATATCTTAGCGAGTTTATGACTAGTAAATTGAAATTATTGTTTAATTATCCTATTAATTTATTTACATTGTTAAAAAATTCTATAGGAAATGTTCAAGTTTAATTTAGCAATAAATGATTAAGTTAGGTTTGATAAGGAATTATTCATTTCTCAACATTTTACATAAAGTTAATTTCTTTTAAATATAAGAATTAATTTTTTCACTCACACATATATTTGCATCGTAAACAAATTCTATTATTTGTGAAAAATTATTATCTTATTATTATTTAGTCGAAAATCGGTCAGATTAAACGACGTACATTTTTCGCAACGATTACAAATGCAGGTGCGTGAGTATAGTTTTACAATTTTCCTGCAATTTGACATAAATTTTACCGACAAGACCATCCTACCACCTCGCCATTCCGACAACGAGCTTTTCATCGAGTCGTAAGTTAACGGGCAAGACTCCTTTCGCGCAGACAACCGTGCGGGCCATTCCTTTCCCGAGTTATCGACAACTTATCGCCTCCACTTCGTGTTCTAATGCGAAGATCGTATTTAACGGCCGTCGCCGCTACTGCGCCGCTTATTACAGTCGAGAACCTCTCTTTCTCTCTCTCTTTCTCTTATTACGATTGTAAGGTAACTTCTCGACGACCCTCGAGAAGAACTTACGTACTCAGGTTTACGACATATTATCTCTTTTTCTCTCTTTGATATTCAAATTGTGAACATATTTTTTTCTTTATTAGGGCGTAATGAGAATATTTACGCGAAGAGAAAAATTCTATGAAGAAATTTTAATTGCATTCATCCATACAGGGTGTTTCAAAATTTGCGACTCAAAATACTGTACCATGGTTTTCAAAAAAAATTATATAAAAGTTATTTGTAAATTTTTATTTAATAAACCTTCTTATAGTATCAGTCGTGAGTTTTAGAGCACTCTGTACAATTCTCATCATTTGAATATGAGCTAACAAAGTGTGTATTTATAACCTTTGGTATTTATATCAACACCATGTATGAGTGTGTGAATTTGAAATCCATAGTGTTAAATTCACATTACATTAATATTAACACTGACACAAAGAGATTATATAGACCTTGTTTGGTTAAATCCACACCGATAGTTTTTAGTCTGGGAACAGATCGATGGCAGTATAGTTTCATGAACACTTAGGTTCTTCGTTGACTATGACGGTGACAACAATACGCCATCGAGGAAAAGCGCAATCAGGGTGGTAACATGGGGTCTATCTGCTACCGATTGATCTACAGTCGGGAAGAGGGGTAGTTCACTGAGGGGAAGATTTTCACTCCGTGCCGGTTGATAAGCCAATCCCTACCTCTGGGAAGGCTGGAAAACATCAAGCCCGGCGAGATACTCGATGCGACGCGACGCGACGCGACGCTAAATGTATTTCCAACAATTTTCGTTACGAAAGTGTCCGACAGCCGTCAAATTACGCGGGATGATCGACGTCCGCGAGCGATCTCGTCCCGCGATTATTAATAAAAACGAGAGCCGCGCCTCATCAGGGACGCGAACGTTATACTCCGGATTTTTTTCTACTTTTACACGTATCTATTCTTTTCCCATCAAATTTTTACAGGCAGTTTAAAGAGAAATACATCGTAAAATGTACTCGCGTCAGTTTCTTTATATTTGACTTGGAAAATTCGTAGTTTCTTGTTAATAAATTATGCAGCGGAATTTTATTCGATCGAAAATCTGGTTATTAATACAAAAGCGAGAGCTGTCTCGTCCGTATAAAGAACGTGCCGATTATCGGTTGTAAGTAAAAACGAGGGAAAAACTGATTATTGACATCTCGGAAATTATTTTTAAAATTATGTCCAAATACTGTGCAAAAATGTTGCGCACACATACACCCAGTACTGTACAAAAATTTAATGTAAAATTACAATAAATATAGTGTATAATTTTGGAAGCTTAACTGTCACAGGTGTGTATTTAGTAAATTTACACTTTACAAATAAAATTAGTCTTTTTTATAATAACTAAAAATGCAAATACAATATACGTAATTGTTATTGTATATTAAATAATATTATAAAAATTTGTAATATCAAATATACATTTATGTAACATTTACATAAAAATATGTTATTTACATAATCAACAAAAGTGAGAGTTGTTTCGTGCAAATAAAAGAGCGTGCCAACAATCGGGTTTAAGTGAAAGCAAGAAAAAAAAACGTTGATTAATGACACACCATCGGAAATTATTTTTAAAATTATGTCCAAATAATGTGTACTCATATCACACGCTAAATCTTCCCTTAATTAAAAAACAATGTAATTGTTAATTAAAAAGTATCATTTGAATCTAGCGTCTCATTTCCCCGTTTCTTTTCTAACGTACAATGGGAACATTCACGAGTGAAAAATACGGTTATCGATATCGTCAAAAATGACTTCCACCTATATAGAAGAACAATCGTTTTCTCCTTAGACAAGAACGAATCCGCAGCCGAAATTATGCGGCCTGGCGAGAGAGAATTTTATCCGAATCTATGCTCGATTTGCGCTTCCACGTGCAATTTCCACAGCGCGGCGGGACGAGATTTATCGGTCCACGTGGCGTGCGATATTAAGGCCGCGCATTCTGTACCTGGTGTCAAAAAATGAGGAGCGACATGAGCGAGGAGCGCCGCCGATGCGCGCGGCGGCGTTTATCTACGAACTCCGGCTCATCGCTTTCTCCGCCTTCATGCATCGATGTCCCTTATCATCCCGTGTCCCGCATCGTGCATTACGCGCGAGCTCCCCCTGCCAGCTCCCTCCCGCCCCCTTTCTCTCTTTCTCTCTCTTTCTCGCTTGATTGATACGCAAAGTTGACAAAGTACGCGAGGCGGAGGCGCAACGCGCTCGCCTAACGTCGCGCGACGTCCCGCGTAGTAAAGGGGTAATGGCCCGGCAACGGTATCTCCGTTGTATGTACCTTCGACACGTCGCGTCGGCGTCGGCATCGCCGCTTCCGTATCTTTTTCCGAAGCACCCGGCGAATAGATGAATAGATAGCTTGGTATATTTTACATCCTCGGTCTCTTCATCCCTCTCTACCTACCGCCCTCCCCTATTCCCGCGCACCACGAGATCTCGGGGATGTTTCACCGAGTTCGCGGCATCTATTTGCGCTCCTTGTGCATGCAGCGCCCTGCATGTGACCGCTCAGGCCAGATTTTGCATTTTCTGCTTAACTTGTGGTTTAGACTCAACTCTTTGTTTAATTAGATAATGATGTAAAATTGTGTTTCTATGATTAATTACTAGAGAGAGATCGATCGATTTATAGTGATAACTTTAAAAATTATTTACTACAAAATCATTACTTTAGTGATTAACCATAATAGGAAAAATACAATTTTTACATTATCATTATCAGATTAAGTTCAACTACAAGTTAACCAGAAAATAAAAAACTGGATCTTTATTCGTCGATTCTCAGTCATGATATGTGTAGGGAAAACTACGATATCTACACGGAAAGAATGATTTTGCTGAAAGATATAAAGTTTTGCTGGATACAGAGCTACAAATAAATTTGTGGAACCATCAAAATAATTTTATGGAAACTCAAACTGGTTGCTACATAGTATATAAAAATTTGTTACAACGTTGCTTATCATTTTTTAGAGAGTTTTCAACAAAATTATCTTCAGATTCAACAAAATTTAAAATCTTTTTACAAATCGTTCTTTATATGTAAGGACATGTATCTTGGAAAACCCTGATTACTTTTTCAACAATACTGAGATTTTTAACGTTGGTTGCTCTTATATTACGTTTTAACTAAAGTAATGTAATTGATCAGCCAACATTAATTCCCAACTATAGCTATGGAAACTACTTAAGTTCTAAGTAAAGTAAAGTGTTCTGTTTGAAGAATAAAATGCAAATAAACCTTTGCCTTATAGCTGTTAACAGATGAAGGCTTAAAGTCTTTCTTCTATTTATAATTTAGAATTCATATTAAAAACTATATATAACAGTCTTTTTTATTATAATTGATTTTGTCAAAACCTCTCAACAGAGAAAGATATAAATTATACCTCTTTCTTATACATATAATATTATACCATCTAACTGTAACTTACTTGCTGCCTCATTCTAGAATATAACTTTAAGATTATAAAGTGAGATAGTATATACATGTACAGTAACATGTATATAATATATATATGGTATATACAGGGAAAAAGTATACCTTTCTTTGTCTATAAGAATTTTAACAAAATTGTGGTCAGATTCTGTATGTAGGTATATAAAAGTTCTATATAAAAGTGCCAATCGTACAAATTGTAAAATCATCTAAAGATTTTCGCTTAAGGTCCAAATCATTGCTGTAGTCAAAACGATTAAAAAAATCTCGCTATTGTTAAAAAAAAAGTTAATATGTCCCAAAGTATATATTATGTCTTTAGATATTAGAGTCTCCCTTACATATATATATCACTGCGACTCGATTAGAATAGCGACGAGTCAGTTATTACATCGCCTCATGATGGGGATGATTTCACGGCACCCTGTAGCGGCAACCCAGGATCTCGATTATTCGAGTATCTGCGGACGTCGCGCTCGTATCTAGATACTCGACGACCCATCGCGCGAAGGGGACGTGAGGGTGGTGCTTCCGTACTTGATACACTTGATATACCCTCTCCCTACCCTACCACCTTTTCGCCCGTATCTCCGAAAGTTTCTGGGCCTCGACGATGACGAGGTATATTCGTGGGGGTTGGTTGCCGCTGGTGCGCCCCGGTGTGTGTTGGTGGGGCTTATCGCGAAGCGCACGCGGTCGCCACCGCCAGTCACCAGCCGCGGAATTCCGAGGAATTCGTGAGGGGTGAGGTGAAGAGGAGGATATGACGCGGCGGAGGAGGAGGATGTATATCGTCGTTCGACGGTGCCAGTTTTCTGATCGCGATGGATTTCTTTCCCGGTGGGAACCGAGCATCGCACCGGCCTCGATAGCACCGAGGGGGGATGAAATGAATTTCACCTCTACCTTCGTTTCCCTCCCTGATGTAATCCTGCGACGACTGTCCTGTCCGTTGCTGCAACGCGTCGGCTGGTAATTTGAGCTTCCGGCAAACGCTCGTCATTCTTGTAATGGAGAACTTTCGCACAATATTTCCTCCTTATTAAATTCTCGCTTTAATTAACACATGAGATTACTTTTTTAAAATAAATATAGAGGAAAAAAATATAAACTTTGTACGATTAAAACAAAATTCGAATAATGCATAATTAAGGGAAAGAAATTTTGCTGGAACTTTTACATATAAAAAATGATAATAATTTTATAATAATAGTTTCACTAAGATGCAGTGTCACTCTAAAGAGACTATATAAAAACATAACTAATTTAAAATTACATTACAAAAAATGAGATATTAGCAATTATATGCTGAGTCTAAATCTAAGACTAAAACACAAACTTATATATATAAATTAAAAGAACATAATATTCAACAAACTAAATTTATAGTAATATAGGTATAATATATAGTAATATAATTTTAAAACAAAGAATTTTATATAAACACATCTATCAAAATTTTAAGTAAAATAAAGAAATATATGAATATTAAGTTACCATTCGTAAATATAATATATCCATCATTTTTATGTACACCTAATGTCGAAATATATATAAAAAATATATATATATAAAGCTAAAAATAATCAGATACCGGATCAATATCAATGTTATGATATCTAGAAATAATCTAGGTACATCGCTTCACCAGATAATAAATCGTTATCAATTGGAACGCAAAGATATCTCGAGAAGCAGAACGTTAGCTATCATGAGTGCATTCGTTATCGGACACATAATCAAACAAACCTCTTAACTCGGCGAGTCTTTCGAAGGACAGAACGCCGATTTTGTGATTCATGGATCGTGCTCATTACAACGGTGAGCAGGTATTTGCCGGACGATCGGTACACATCGCGTAAGTTACGATGGCCGAGGCCACGTGGCCATGTGTACCGTGAGATCCGTGCACAGGGTGGGAATTCCGTTCCGGAATTCACTCCTTCCATTTGAGACTATGATGAAATTCTCTCGATAGAAAGGTCAAGATAAGGAATGTCCGTGAAACATAAGTAATCGAAGATACATTCAATTCGATCGAGGCTTCCGGGATGCGGGTATAAGATAAGATAAATTTGTTTTTCGGGCTCGAGCAGGAGACTTTAAGCCTCAGTAGATTCTTAACTTGACGAAAAGTACTAAGACATTTAGTCTTTATATTAAAGACAAATGTTTAATTTAGATATAAATTAAAAATATGCAACGTTTCTATCATCTATCAATTGTAATACAAATAACTTAAAAAATACTTTATACAGCTTTAGCCATAAGTATCTACTCTTAATTTATTACGTTTTCTTGGAAAAACTCATCAAAATCAGAAGTTTAAGAAAATATTAAAAATTGTTACAAAAATAAATATTAATTTTTAATATCATTTTTCCTAGAAAATTATTTCAAAAAAGAAAAAAGTATGCCAAGTTTATAAAAGAATATCGAATATTACATCCTTCCAAATAAAAAATAAATATGAAATAAATGCAATTAGCCAAGTTCCTAACTAAAAAAACAAGTAATTATTACTTGCGTACGCATTTTTCTGTGTGTATAAAAAAACAATTTGATACAATTTCGTTCAATTGTACAGAAATTCTAATTCAATCAGAATTATTTAAATTCCTGAAGCGCAGCGGATGTTACCGCTGAGAAGTCATAGACCTCTCAAAAACAATAGAAATCAATTTCCAAACAAAGAGAAATCGACAATAATTCTGATACACTCTGTGCACACATATACATGATCCCGCGATCGCGCATCCCGGATCGATCTCGTGCGGTTCGTAGTGAATTTTCAGGGCGTTTCAACTCGTTCCGCCCGACGTAGGGGGTGAGAGGAGAGAAAGGAGAAGAGGGCGGCCTGGGGCTGCATCGAGATCAAGACGCGATGTACACCAGGTGCATCGGGAGGGCCCGGACCGCGAAGAAGAGTACTCGGTACGGTCCGCCGCGATGCAATGCAGATATGAGGCTGCACAGTTCGCCCCCCACACCCCCACCCATTACCTCCTCCTTGCCACCCTCGCTCTTCTCTCTCCTTGTCGCGTGTTGGGACAAGCAAAAATTATCGCTTGGTAAACGTAGACGTCGTGAAAAATGCTAATTTTTTTTATCCTCACTAGAAGTAACAATTGCAAGGTAATATAAATAAAATATCTATCAGTGTACTTTCAATAAACAATATTTCTTTCGGTTATTATTTAATAGAAATACGTCTAATTAAAATTTCTATGAAACTAATAAAGAAGAGATTAATGTAGAATCACTTATATCTATTCTTAAGAATCTCTCTCAGCTCATCAGAAATTTCAAATTTAGATACTAAAATTATTTTTACTTATAATACATAAATTATTATAAATAAATTAAATTTATATATATATATATATATATATATATATATATACAATCAATTGTTATTTACAAAATGTTTGCTTCGATAATCTTTACATTTTACGCATCCTTTTTCCTAAATAATGACGTCTTTCTCTTTCGTATTGGCATACGTTACATTATCTACTCGAGTAAATCCCCTCTCTGTATCTTCTGGTCCCCTTTCAAGCCCCCTCGCACAGTCTGTTCTCCCTCATCTCTCTCTCTCTCTTTCTCTCGTTTATCTCTCTCGATCCCTTCGTCTTTCCCATACAATCCACTTCGTCTTGCCCCGGCTATTTTACCCCCTCCTGCCCTTCTCGCTGCTGCGGTCCTAACTCCCTCCCGGGCCTCCTTGGTCGGTACGCGGCGGATGGGAACCCGAGATGCCCTCCTACAGATACAAATGGGTACCTATGCCAACGGCGTAACCTGTTATTATACATTCCCCTATACAAACAACGTGTTAATCGGGCCCCACACCCTACGTGCGCCGCGTATGGGGGGCCGGGCCCTCTCCTCCCCCCGTTTCTCCCTCCAGCTCAGTGCGGCAAGTGCGGAGAGGATATCCGATACGCGCGCGCCGTGGAAACCGATTTATCGATCTTTTATTCGCCGCGAGCCTTCCTCCCGATCGTAGCGCTAAATTGGAATGCGCCAACCTCGGATGAGGCTCCATTTTCGTCCTTTTGAAGCATCATTTTTTAAAAGGGATCGTGCGAGAGATACCGTTTTACTAATCGACAAGAGAATTTGTTTTACTCTCCCTGTAGTTTTCTCTCTTTCATACTATTTTATTATTTCTTAGTTTTCGTTTTAGCATATTTTTTATTTTATCTTATAACATTATTGTTGTTATTGTTGAATTTATCCAAAAAATTGTGTTTGCATCTTCGTAGCTTCTCCAATAAAATAAAAAAAAATGGTATATAAGCGTACAAATTTTTAATGCATAATTTCTAATGTATAGAGCACCTATCACAAAACAAATCGGAATAGATTCCAATAGAAATTGTTCCGTTTTTTCTAGTAAACACAATAAAAATCTATAGGAAATAATTGAATAATTCCGACCAAAATCCATTATGATTGTTACATAATAGGTGTCGTCACAGTAAGGTGGTACAATTTCGAACATGGTACAATCCTGAACAAATCGTTCATAACTGAATAGTAACAGTAATAAAACAGTAAATAATGTAATGTAATAGTAAATAATAAATAATAATGATCTAATATTGTAGCCTTAAAAATGAATGATGGGATCGATTCGATAACACGGTCTCAAAAAAAATATCCACGAAAGGTTTCTCTCCCGCTCCTTATCTCAGGGCTGTCCGGCGACGCGGCCGATCGGAAGGATCGTAACCGGCGGGACTCGCGAGAAGAGAAGATCGCGCGTTCCGTTCCCGAGGAGGCCTGCGATGATTTGTTTAACTCGGATCGCCCTCGATGCGATGCGCGCGCGAACCCGCCCATACGATGTGATGCGGCATACCCGGGGTCAGCAACGAACCCTGACCCCCCGGCTAATTGTTGTTGGCTCTAGATCGCTGATACAGGCCCGCGAGAGATCCTCTCTTTCTCTCTCCCTTTCTCCCTCTCTCACGAGTATCGACAGGACAGGATCGTTGCCTCGCAGGAATTTAATGTGAAATATCAATTACGTCATAGCGAGTCTTCAACCGTTCCCTTTGGTTCGACTATATATCTCTGTACTTCCAATTTTTCTTTCCCTCTCCTTTACATTGTAATATATCTGATTACTCGTTATATTATTGCACATTTATTCTATACTACAAGAAATAATTTATTAGTAATGTGGTTCATTGTTCAAGAGTTATTTTCAGATTGTGAATCTTTTCAAAAATTTATGATCACTTTGAGAAGTTCAATCTTAATTGACAATATAATTTTTGACTTTTTATTAAAAATGCATATCGAAGCAAATATTTCTTTTCGTCTGCAGTTTTTACGATTCAATCTTCGATGAGATTCATATTTGAAAATAGTTTTATCTAATTATTGATTTAAGATGATTAATAATAATTAAAGGAAAACTGTTTAATGAAAATTGAATCAATTTCGGATGTCATGGAGGAATATACAAAGAATTACTATGAATTAATAATGATCACACAAATCACATTTTTATTAACTACAAATATTTCATCAGTAATTTAAGTTAATTGATAAAAATCATAAATAATCAACATAAATAAATAGGTGAAAAACGCTATACATTCGGTCTTGGTGGCTAATAGTATTTTTGTATAAATTTTCCAATTTCTCATTCGAGCATTTCCAGTTTATAGATAACTTATTATTTTAAAGTATTAGCAAATCTAATTATTTAACATTAAAATATAAATCTTTAATTGTTACGTTCCTCCTCTCCATTTCTTTAAGCAAATAACAGCTACTCCGATTAGTGCCTCGCAAAAATATCTCAATATAAAATTTTATAATGCTATTTCATTTTACCAGGTGATTGTGGTCTCTCTCAAGTTTCCTTTCTATCTCCTCTAAATTTTCCCTTCGATTCATGAATTAAACGGTTTCTCGATCTTCCTCGTCGCCAACGAAGCATTCTTGGCATACGAGATCGAGGCGCGATCCACGAACCGCGAATAGATCATGATCGCGCAATCCAAGGGGACCCGCGAAAGCGAGCTCTAAGAGAGAGGGTGGCGGAGAGGGAAGGGAGGGAACGCGCCGACGGATAAAAATGTATGGAAAGGAGATAGACAGCCATGGCGGCAGCCATGGATCCGCCGAAGTATCTCGCGCGACCGGAGAGGGACTTATCTGCAACGGGCCCCCACCAGGCCCCCCTGGGCCCCGCTGCCGCGGTCGTTCCTGATGTTAAAAATCCACCACCGGTAGATAGTCGCGCTCTCGGCTATCGGATAACCGCGCACAGCGCTCTCGAAGGAATTCTCATTAAAAATAGCTATCTCTATCTGCGAGAGGGGTCCGTGCGCTCGCAACGGCGCGCGGGGCCCGATCCACTGTCCTCGTCGGGTCGGCGCGCTCAGGCCATAAGTCTATCTCGCTCGCCCACCACACCGACAGACGACAAGGAGAACGAACGAGAGAAACGAAAGAGAAAGAGAGAGCTGGTCGAGAGCATAAAAAGCATGGTTTCTCAAGCAGATATGGGATCTTATCTACGGCGGGGCTGCGGCAAATGTTTGGCCCCATTCGTTCTATCGGCTGGTCTTATCGGTTCCTCTCCCCCTCCCCCATCCTTCTCTTCCATCGTTTTTTCTATCTTTTTTCTCTCGTACCCGGTCTTTTTTTCTCTTTCGTCCCTCCTTTATCCCGTAGCCGGCGAAGTGAAGGAGACGACGAGCTTCTTCTTCTTCTTGCCGGATTAACGCGCATAACGAGATACTCGATGTAATTCGCTTTTACGAAACATGATGATTGTCGTAACAGGAGTCTCGATAACTCGCTGTCATAATCTAAGTAAGGTGTCAGGAAAAAACCAGATTTATAGAGTCAACATGATGAATTAATTACTTAATAACAGTTATTTTTTCATGAAAATCTCATTTCTATTTTAGTATGACTTTATGATTGTTGTATTTGTACCTATATTATTGTTTAATACTTTTTATATTAATTACGTGCAATATAAAATATCTCTGCGACCAGTGTTCATAATCCGGTCTTATATTTAAAATTATCTTAAGTACAGTCTTAAGTTATCATAAATCAATTATATAGCTGCATTGCATTAGCATCTTAAGACTATATAATCCGTTCTTCAAAAATAAGAACGGATTATGAATACATACCGATATTAGCGAATATTACTGTTGCGAATATTAACCCTTTTTGAAATATGTACATATTTTATATTAAATTCTTATATA
>NW_017275610.1:348029-376232 GCF_001594065.2 Cyphomyrmex costatus | reverse complement strand
TATATATAGTAATTATAATAGTAATTATTATAATATAATCTTATTTATAGTAATTAGATTATAGTCTTGGTCAAAAATATAAAACACCCTCACAATTTCGAAAATAAAAATAAATTAAACAGTTTTATTTAAAAAAAGGTAATCATTTTTTATGTGTGTGTGTTGACAAACTTTAATATTTTAATTTTAATATTTCGTTAGAATTGTTTATTTTATTATCGCTTCTTCCAGAAATATATAATAAATTGAGATGCTTTATAACAGCTAGACTTTTATATAAAAAAAGATGTAAATCATCCAATAAGATAAACAAAATATATTGTTTTTATTACAAGAGCAAAAAAAATAGCAAAATAAAAGATCTAGATTTGAATATAAAGAATGTAACATCGTGCTTTGTGTTTTGAGACTTATTACACAAAAACTTTTAATTTTAGTGTATCGTTATTTACTAAAATCATAATTTCGAATAAAAATTTAAAAAAATCCGTCTTAAAAGAGTAAATGTGATATTAAGCAATTTTTATACATCAATACCGGCGAATATATTATACACGTGTGAAGAGATTTTCGAAAGATTTAATCGAATCATAAACGACTCAAATACGATCAGCAAGTGTCTGACTTGATAAAACCGTGCGTGCACACATTCATGCCCATGTTTCTTCCAGCATGCCAAAGATAATTGGTCTCTACATTTTATCGATCGCCAGTTCGTTGGGTGACGGTCGAATTCATTTTAGAGCGATCGACAGCGGCGATTCCATCCAAGCGGAACGGAAGGAAGAAGAACGGAAGAGAAAAGGGAGCGAACCTTCAAGGAGAAAAAAGTTAAAAAAAACTGAAACTGAAGGAGGAGGGGGAGAAGCACACAGGGGTTCCACGAAAGTCGAGAGAGCGAAATAACCGATAAGGGATGAAGGGTGGGAGGGGACGGGCGGGTTAACCAACAAGCAAATTAACACGTGGGAGGGTCCGATCGGTAAATGAGATAATTGTGCAACGAGGGACCCCTCGGGGCTCTCCTTCTCTCTCCTTCCCTCCTCCGTCGCCCTTCCCTGCTTCCTTCGTCCTTCGAACCCTTACGAGGCTTCATGAGGAGGTGAGATCGGCAGAGGCGTGTTACCGATGGACGAACGTATCCATCGATGGATCGATCGGGACGATCTTCGCCGTATCCCACACCACCCCCTTCCCCTCCCCGTATATTGCGCACGACCCTTTCTTCTCATTCTTCTACCTCAAGTCGCAATCGAGATTACAGGAAGTGGGGAAAGGGGAAAGGGGTACCGAGAGATCGCCGTGGGCTCTCTCGCTGTTCTCTCGCGATGGGTTTATTCGCAGTCTCCCGTGTTCGTATCTTTATTTATGAAATCGCGGGAAGCGGCGGGGCGACGCAGGGAAAGTATGGGATGGACGGAGATTGAGAGCCCCCGCGATTCCTGTCGGCCCTGTGGAATTAATTAAGACGTCCGGGATCATGCGAGAGCCAGGCTTCTCTCGTTCGCGCGATTTCGCAGGCAGGATATATGGTCTCTCGCGATATCTGCCTCAAGATAACTGAGAGGCCAATCTGCCAATGAGAAGAACAACGCTGAGTGTAAACAACTGATACAAATAGTTATATCAAAAATTTCCTATTAGATCCTTTAACATCCTAGAAAAATGTCAAAAGACAGAGGCAGATTTAGAAATGATCTCAGACTCGTCAATATGAAAACATGAGAACCTTTCCTATTGTAAAATAATCTATTGGCTATACAAAGCGATCTCGTGAAATATTGTTGCGAAAACATGTGCCGCCGTCAACGTACCTATTCAACAAAATTCAATTTTCTTTGTCCCAAAAAAATATGGAATACATTAGTACGTATATAGATAACATTTTATTGGATTCAGTGAGTCACACATTGTTGTCACAATAACAAATATTGAAAACAACTTAAAAATAACATTGATAATAATGTTGTTTAAATATTTATAATTTCGATTTTGATAAAGATCAAAAGAATGTCGGCGATTAGTGTCAACATATGAATACATATGGAAAAAATTGTCAACACTATTGTCAGAGACACTCTTGAATATATTATGTCAGATAAAAATCTAGAAATGAAAATAGTAGTTACTTTTGAAATTCTGTCATCTACATTTGTTTCCTATATTTTTCTTATCTACAGTGTCGATAACAATGTTTCTCGGGGTTTGGGCAAAGCTGTACATTTATAAAATAATATTATGATCTATATTACTGTAATATCTAATATTAACAATAACATTATTAATATTATATTAAATGTATTGATATAAATGTGCTGAAATATTATTACTATTATACATTAATATATTATTTGTTTATCAATCCTATTAAATTTACAAAATAAAAATTGAATAATACTGTTGTGTCAAAAATGTTGTTTCTCAGTAAATCTTTAACGTTAACGGGTCCAAAAAGATAACTTTATTATACATATTTTGATCCTAATTGCAGGTCAAATAATCTAGTACACACAAAAAGAAATGATGTTGCTGTTAATTCATTAACAGAATTAATAAAACTTATTAAAACAAGAATATTGTGATTGTATTGAATTAACAAAATGGTTTCTAATCTGACTACTGCTGGAATGCAATATCATTTCTTTTTCAATGCGCGCAGAACGGTCGTCGAAAAGTCGGAAATCGCCTTTGACTTTACAATAAGATATCAATGCTAACCGTTAACGTCAAGAATGCCTGTATTGTTAGAGGTTTAGACGTTTCTTCGCTTTATTAATCTGTTCGCGTCTAGTTCGCCTTGCAGGCGATCGATAATCGCGAACGAAAGCAAAGTTTATTAGATAGAGAGAGGGGGGAGGGGAGGGGAGGGAGATGAAGATGGTAGATCGATCATCACGATCGGCGATCTCTCGATCTTCCGATCGATTGATGTGTGATCGTGATATGATCTACAACCGTATCTGTCCTTCTCGCTAATCATCATCTAAATGATTTATCACGCTCTATCGGCCAGCTAAACGACAACAGAAACGTCCTCGAGATGCTATCGCTGTATTCGATAAGACCGTTATTCGCATCGCGTTCGATTACGATCTGCAGATTTTTATTATAAATTGTGCTGTGATTTTTTTTACGAACGAGTACAATTCGAGAGGGACGCGTGTTTTCGCCTCTTAATTGACCAATCGCATTAAGAGTGAGGCAAAGATGGCTCAAGCGAAATTTCAATATCAAGGTAGAATGCTAATTATAAGATAACGTAAGATAGTTTACTAAGCATCTGAATAGAAGCGATTTAATTAAAGAAAGAAATGTATCTGGTACAGCAAAAAGAAATTAAAAAATTAACAGAACTCGATTAACAGGATTCAAAGATGTAACAAGAAAATGCTGTTTAATATAAATAATTATAAAGAAATAATTATAAAAAAAGGAATAATTCAAAATTTTCATCGATTTAATATAAAAGTAATTAATATAATAATAAAAATAGTGTATGTCTGAAATGAATCTGTAAATGAATTAAAAGTTTGTAGTTAATTTCGTTGGTAAAAACATACTTTAAATATTTATAAATTATATCATATCTTATTATTTTGATTGAAATTTAATCCGTTACTTAATAAATGCATACGTTAATGTAAAGCTGAATACAATTTACTCTAAATTAAATTAATCGTTCGAATTTAGATTTCGTGCGTCGGCTACGAACGACATCCTGTTCGAGATAGCCCGTTTAAGAATTCCTCCCGGCATATCCTACGATACGAAAATTTCCTCGTCGCCGACGGTCGACTCATTGGAGAAGGATCACGGGCGCGAAATTCGGAGAACAAAGCGTGCGGTACTCGGCAAAAAAATTGGAGAAAGAAAGGGAGGAGGGGGGAGAGGGGGTGGCGGTCCGGAGGGACGGGAGAGGAAGTGACGTCACGCAAAAGTAACGAGCCTCGGTTAGCCGCGATAAGGCGCCCTAATCGCCGCGATCTTAATGAACTCCTCCCATTAACGCTCTGCGAGGCCGCGACGGGTCGCGACCCCTACTCATCGGAACTCTTTCTTTTCTGCTTTTCTCCTAGAGGGACAAAGAGGGGAAAAAGGAAAAGAATTTCGAAAAAGGAGATGAGAGAGAGAGAGAGAGAGAGAGAGAGAGAGAGAGAGAGAAAGAGAGAGGGAGGGAGGGAGAGGGAGAGAGAGGAACGAGAAATTCAGGACAAAATTTGGAAAATATAATATAATAATTATGTTCCATACATATCTTCTGTATAATTTATTTCGCGCAAAAAGAACTTTTTTATTACGTAATGTACGACTTGTATGTGTGTGTGTGTGTGTGTGTGTGTGTGTGATGTTTTTCCATTTATTTAACAGAATCAATTTTTTCAAAGCCGTAACATCGAGATTTTTCTACTATAATGCTCGAGAATGTAGAAATAGTATATGTTATGTATAATTAGTGGGTATGATTATTATATCTATTATCTATGATTATTATATCTCATTTGTGAAATTAAACATATTTTATTATCATTTATAATTTATATTGTATTTTATAAATATAATAATCATAAATTTATATATGTAACTTTAGGATATTATAATTAAAAATAAGAAAAAAAATAATTCTTTTTTCAAAAAAGATAATTACGTTACAATTATGATATAATTATGATTACCGTTATTAGCGTTATTATTTATGTAATAACCCTGTCATAACTTAGTTATATCAATATGATTTTAGAGTACTGTAAATTTCACTTGGGACAAGCCAGAGAATTTCAAGAAACAAGCAACTTACTCAGCAAGGAGAGAGCAGAAGTTTCGGCCCGCAGCTGACTCGCTCTTATACGTTGACGCCACAACAATATGCTCATGATGCATACAGGAGAGAATGAATTGTCAAACTAGGAAAACACTTAGCATTCCCGCACTTGTCACATTTTTCAACATAATCCGCGAATTGCTGCTCGTTAGCACAAATAGAACCAAGTCTTTTACGTCGGATTCAATCACATCATTATAAAAGAAACACGAGCTCATTAAAGTGCTCTACGCAATGTTTTGGACACTCACACATATAATTCACATCGTAAATGTTTCAAGTTTTCACTTTCTTTTTAAATGTTTAATAACTATCAGTTTTTATTACCAAACTTTTCAATCATAAAATTTTTATCTCATTTTGGCCCATTATAATTTTATAACGCAAACTGTTAATATTTGATGCAAAATTTCGATAAAAATTTCAATTTATAATTTTTCGTCACTTTCATGAAAATCGATCGCAATCTATAACGCCAAATTTAATCGAATTTAAATAGTCTTTGCTCCCATTCAATATATCAGTTATTTTGTACTAAAATAATTGTTAAATTGAAAACCATATAGCGTCAAATTTAACCATTGTTTTAGTATAAAATAGCGATATATTGAGTAGGAGCCATGGCGACTTAAATTAGGTCAAATTTGACACTATAGATTTAACAGTACGATGGTGTTGGTTGCGCATTCGAGACACGAATCTCACAGGTCGAAATATCGTTGAACGTTGACATGGATTGCGACGTAAACATGCAATCAGTTCGAGAAGACCTTCGATGAGAACCCTCCTCCTCCGCACGCTTACCGTTCTATTAAAATATTGCGTATATTATGTATACCGCGGGTCATGGGCGAGCTCGAGCTAGGATACCGGGCAGATTATCCATACCTCCCTCCCCCTCCCATTCGCTCTTTGTACACAAGGGAGCAGAGATCTTATCGCGCACACGTTGCCCGATAAGCCGCGCTGGCATACCTTATCAATCGTCATCTTATCGATCGCACACACGCACGTCTACGGGACGTGGAACTGCATTGACTCTACGCGACTGCTATTAAGAAATGTATCCCGAAGGAGCGCGCGTCTACAGATTGAAAAATCGTGCACGTTAAGAAAAAAAAAAAAAACTTTTTAAGTACAAACGGAAGCAGAAAATTATAGAAGCGCTTATAAGATGTCTTCTCTTTCAAAAGAATAATAAACGTAAACGAAAACGTGAATATAAAAATCAACAAAAATAAATGATGAGATTTGAAAAATTAACTTTTTTTTTCAGAGATCGGATATAAAATTTTAAGAAAAATTATTTTAATTTAATTTTATAAAGTTATTCATTTTTTGTGTAAATAACAGGAAGCTAACTTAATTAATGTTGATGAGCTTAGCAGGAATTGAACATTAAATATATATTTAAAAAATTAATAAATAATGTCCTATTACGAAGTTACAGACATTTCGATTTTTACTGAAGTTCTTCAGTGTGTTAATCTTTAGTAAGTAAACGAAATCATAACTTCTAATCTGTTTTGTTCATTGAAGATTAACACCCTAAAGATGACTTTAGTTAAAGTCGTCTATAACTTTGTAACAGGACATCGTTTATGAATATTTTAATATATATTTAATCTACTATTTTAATTGGCATGAAAAACCTGCTGAACTTATCAGCCTTTATTTATTTCACGAGTCTGGAAATCTAATTTTAATTTATAAATATAAAATTGTAGAACATATTGCTTCCTTACTTTAAAAGTGATACAACTCGAAAAACGTGATTTTCGAGTTATCACTATGAATGAGTTAAGTAAACATTGACCTATCAATCGTTATATACAGTTAAAAAGTAGACTAAATTAACTTTTAATTGTCAAATAGAAAAGTAGTTTTTAAGAGTGAAACAAAAATGATAAAAATGACATTTGATCATATTAAGAATATGTTTTTTCTACCAATAAATCAATAATTTTCTGTGAAGTAGATAAATAGTTTCACTCCTCCTCTAGAAAACTTGATTTTTTGAGTTATATTAACTTTGAAGTACAAGGTGAATGTACAAAAAATATAGAAACGTAAAAAATATAATAGAGAATGAAATACAAAAAATATATGTGATCTACAAATCCAAACACGATAGAAATATACAAAACTACCGGTTTTGCATTGAGATGAAGCTGGAAGTACATAACGAAAGCAAGAAACTTTCCGATTAAGGTATCCTTTTTCATGCGAAATAGCGAATAGTTTTGTTGTCTCGACTCTGCCATGCATACGTTTTTGACGGGGAGCGTCCTGGATTAATTATAACTTGCCTCTGCCTATAAGTGCAAGAGGACCCCCCTATGCGCAAGTTTTAATTGACGCGTGCGGCGCGAGTGGCTCCGCTCTTAATTATGCAATTTTACGTACGCGCGCGCGAGTTGTTAATACCTTATCTCATTTCAGAAAACTCCCACCTCTATCTCACGAGTCTCTCATTCCACGATGTAATTCGAGTGTGCTTGGATACACTTTAAAAATAATATCTTACATGCACATCATATAGAATAATATCATAAAAAGTGCATTGTTATAATACAAAATAAAATGTATTGTATGGTAAACCCTTTATTGTCCCAAGATTATCTTCGCCCATCTATAGAACAATATATCTAATAAAATTTTACCTTTAGTTCTTAAAATCACTCCGTGTATCATACTGACAAATCGTCGAAATATAACAATATATACATATAAAATAATAAACACATATATATTATAAAATATAGAAACAAAATTGTAGGTTAAAAAAAAATCGTCTTCACGTAGTCTTTTCGATCTTCACACAACTTTGGTTTTCATACCGCACATTTTTATCTTTTTTAACTTTTCTCTTTTATTTTTCACGTTGCGATTTCCTGGCTTTTACGCCGGTTTTCTCGAAACGCTTAGAGACCACGACGAGATGCTCGCTCTTGCGGTGCAAGTACTATCACTGGTTTCCCAGCGACCCTGGGACCCATGGCTACCTGTTATCACTCTCCTCCTCCTCTACGCTCTTTCTCTCTCCCTTGCTCTCTTAGTCTCTTCACCTTTCTTACCGTCCTCCTCTTCTATCGTCGATTTTCTCGCTCAGTGTCACTGCCGACCCTTCTTTCCGTCCTCTGCATTCTGTTACCGCACGATAAGTACCAAGTAAACATTCGACAGTCGTTCCAGTCTCTCTCTCTCTCTCTCTATCTCGTACCGTCGCCCTATCTTCTCCTCGCTTCACTTCGTCTTCTTCATTGTTGACCCACCGGGTACACACCGGAAGATGGCAATTCCGGGGACCGTTGGGTTCTCTCGTGAAAGAGAAACCCGGTGTGAATCACCAATTATTCTCGAGAATATAATCGCTGACATCACAGTATCAAGTTATTTCTCGAATCGCGCGAATCGCACAATCGCTTTGTTCAAGAAATCAAATAATGAGAATTTTATCAGTTTATTTCCTTTAAAGTACAAATTATTATTTTCTTTCAAAATAAAAACCTGTCATTATGCTTTAATTAAAATCTTTATAGCTGTAATAAAAATAATTGTATGAAATATACCGTTGAATAAAATAATTAATTCGTATAATATATGTATATAAAACTATAGATCTACAACTTAATTCAAATATGAATCTTTTTTTCGTCATATAGTCGTTTGGAAGCGTCATTCTTAAGCTTTAAAATAAGATATAATAGGTGTCGGTGCTGCAAATCTAATCTCAAAAAATAGTATTACAGTAAAAACTATATCGTTCGAAAAACAGCATTTGAGGCACTGATTTGTAAATAATTTGCTCGGCTTTAGGCGAAAATTCTGTGTCGTATAGTACATGCAAATAGTGATTCAAAATTTTATGATAACAATTTCAATTATTTTTTCATTATAGAATTCATCGATTCAAAACAACTATCTTTTTTCCGAAGCGAAATCCGATAGTTGCCTGAAAGATGGCAAAAATGTATGGAAAGTGAAGGTTACTTTGATTAGGTCACAATATTCGTTCGAATTTAATATCCGTTCTTTTATAATTTTACATCGAAACTTGGTAAAATAGCCGAGAATTAAGTTGTAGATCTAATATCTCCTTTTTCAATTAGAGGCTCTTCTTTGTGAATGTACTTTCTGAAAGATTGATTTAGTATGCTTTCCTTTCAGATGACACACTCGACACAAACGTCGTTCTATTCTTCTTAACATTCAACGAATGATAAAGGTAGAATGATGTTTGTGTCGAGTGTGTCCTCTAAAAGGAAAGCGTACTTAGCTAAATTTGACTGCTCCTCGGACTTTGGCGAGACCACGATATCAGGTTAGTTTTCCGATGGTAGAAGCGGCACCTCTGTCGCGCCGCGTAATTCCCCCCTCGGTGTCAGGCTCGAACTTCGCTGATAACGCGCGGCGATAACGGATAACGATACCGCCGCTCGCGATATTCCCGTGGCAATGCGTGCGCGCGCGCGTGCGCACTTCAGCTCTCCGTGAGTAACGGAGCGATAACGATAAGACCCGGGCGTGAGACACGTAGGGAACCGTTTATATCTAATAAGCGTGTTCTTTGTCTCCGCACGTCGATGTGGTATCGCGTGCCTCGTCTTTTTCTTTCTTTCTTCTCTGTTTATCCTGTTTTTCTCTTTCCTGCCTCCGTTCATGTCGACGAGATACCGTTTCCGAGCTTAACTCAGGCATCTGCGATCTCGGAACTTGGAGAACTGCCTCGAGACACGTTAACGTCTTTTTGCGAAAGCTATCGATACGCGTTCGAAAGATATAAGAAGTGTGTATACATGTAGAATTCATAAAGGATTTCAAGCGATAACGATATATATTTATCTCGTGCTCGTCCTATTTCGATTTTTCTCTCTTCGTCAGATGTTTCTCCGTTATAAGATATAAAAGTGTATGAGGCTGTCGAAAAAAAGTAAAAAAATTAAATTTTTTAAATAATGGTTGATGAGAATTTTCCGTATAATTATAGAAATATTTCAGTCAAACTGTTTTTTTTCGTGTAGAAACTTAAATTATGAAAGGCTGATGACAATACAGCGCAATAAATGTTTCGCAAATTAGTATATAATCAGTAAAATATATTTAAATTAACATTACTTTATAATACGTTTGTTCGTTTGTTATTAATTGAAATATTATTAATTCAATATTTTATTGATTACTAATTCGCACATCATTTACTGTGCTGCATTGTCAGCCCTTTCATAGTTCTCAAGTTTTGCCGAGGTATCTATAATTATATGGAAAATTATTATATATTACATTAAGTCCTTCTCTGTAAAATGAGTTGGTTTTCATGTAGCTTATAATATGGCGAACAAAAGATGTCATTTATAATAAATAGTTTTTGAACAATCGTACATCAAAGATATCTTAGAACTTAATATGCTCTGTGAGCAATTTTGATATATCGTAGCTCAACTATCCATTATTAAGTATTATGTTTGTGACATTTTTTGAAACTGATAATATTACGTGGCTTTTAGAATATTAGCTTCGAACAGTCACAGACATTATTTAAGTAATACTCATATATTTCATGTATTCATACTTTAAGTTCGATAACAATTAAAATTCATTCGATTATTTTTATTATCTATATTACTGCATAATTTACTTTCAACTGTAATTACGTAAAGAAATGTTTTTAATAATATAAACTTCCTTCAATTTCTACTGTTTAAAATGATTTTTATGTTTATAACATGAATCAATTTCTTTATAAGTAAAAATAAAAAAATTCGTTTACACATAAGAAATTAATTAATTGAAATATGAGTCAAATTGATCTTCACGAGCAATTACGTTCAAAAAGTCACGCGCCTATTTGCGAATTAAGAGTTGATGACACTGTCGCAAAAAGTTTTAAGTAACCTTCTAGCAACCATTCTGAATGTTCTACATAATTATTTTTATGATCCAAACAAAATTACTTTCAGATCTATATCCAGTAAAATTTTTAAATAGATACTTCAACAAAACCGTTCTTTCCATGTATGTTAGTTTTCAATCAACAATTACGCGTAATGCGATCTGAATTCTGATACTCAATGCAGTAAAATGATTGTTCTATACAGCAGAGTTTCTTTGGATGCTGATTAATTGTACTGTGCGTATTTTATCGCATTTACCACCTCGCGCTCGTTATTTTAAGTCCACCTATTATTCCGTAACGCATTATTGTTTATGTTCCTCTCGGTGGAAAATACGCGAGGTGCAACGGCCGATGCCGACACAACGGAACGCAACGTAACGCAATGCACAACGCAACGTGCTCGACTTTATTCGCACCGGGTGGAGGAACGAGAGAGAAAAAGAGAGAGAGAGAGAGAGCTCAGTTGGTTCGATAAAAGCAGCAGCGGCGCGCACGAATCGAGGTACGGTGACGGAAACGAGTGCTGACAGTGCCATAAATATTCACACGTCGTTAACTACTGAACTCCGGCGACGTTGCGTGTGTTACGAATGCAAAAGTAACACGTGCATTTGTATAATCCACTCGAACATTAATACATCCATTCTAGCTTTTCTTTCCGAGGGAAAGGAACAAGGCGGTCGCTTGTAGGCCACCTGTAGTCTTAAGAAACGTGGTATGGAAATAGCCGTTTACGAGTGTCTTAGACCTAAAATAAAAATGTATTTTTTAGACAAAGTATGAAAGATGATGAAGTACAAGCTTTGTCGATAATATTTCGAAAAGTAACAATAACAATCTGTAGAATCGCTTAAGAGATAAATACGTATAATTACAAAATTATCTTTTAAGAAAAAAATAGAAATAGGATGTCAAAACTATCAAGTAAGTATAGGCTGTACGTTATTCGAACAAAAAACAACAGTTTTTTTTACTGTTGTTTTTTGTTCGAATAAATTATGAATATTGTGAAATTATTGAATATTTTCTTGTTATAGTATGTTGAATCACAAACTTTAGAACACCCTCTATACAACATATATCATTATATACATATTTATTACAATATTATAATATGATTATGCAAATATGATTACAATATTATATAGTTATGTAAGTTATATAAACTAGATTAACTACATATGTAATATAATGAACGCTGTTTAATAATAGTTGTTTAACATATATTTCTTTCATTTCGAGATTCTCTCTGATACTCGGACATCTAAATTAAAATAAAATTAAAATTACGCATTTATCCGTAATTTATTCTACATTAATTCAATATGCAATCTCAAATACGTAAGTGAAAAAATCTACGATTGTAATTTTTGCAATGATAAGAAATCTTTTTTTTGCAAGTTTAGTGTGTAATCTAGATAGCTTAATTAAACATTGACTAATTTGATTGTACGTTTTATGCATGCATTCTAATTCCATATTAATTACATATCCAGAAATGTTTACTTTTCGCGGTCTTTTTCCATGTCAAAATACACTTCCTTCTTTGCAATTCATCTCAATGAACCAGTACCAAACTCATAAAGACTTTCTACAAATTTATTACCCTGAAAACCTCGGTGACTTCGTTTCGACGTTCCTTGCATCTTTTTATGTTTTTTCAACTGCATATTATTGGTTACAATTTATCGTACATGTATTTAAGTAAAAAACATAAGGTAATAAAATATGAGCTGTAAGCAAATTGGCCAATTAAATAAAGGATGTATGGCAATAACCTTACTTGTCTACTGTGATTGGCTGATTCGTTTTACTGTTTTACGTTTCTTGTATACGCGACAGGCTTTATCAGTCTCCGTGCGTAAATTTTTCATCAGATATAAAGACGCCGTATTTTGCTTTACATAAGATATGGTGCCAGCAGCGGTCTTACTCTCTAAATCTTTTGAAATGAAATCTCACTCCAAAAGACTGAAAATTGAGCTAGTCCTGAAAAAAAAGTGAAAATTTTTCACTCTCGAACAAGAATGGCATATTTTCGCTCTTTTAAAGTGAAAGTCACTCCAAGGAACGAAAACTTTAAAAAAGAGTGAGATCTCATTCCTTTTGTTCGAGAGTGAAAATTTTCACTCTTCTTTTCAGGACTGACTCAATTTTCAAAAGATTTAGAGAGAGTATGTTATGGTTATGCAGCATGATATTATGTGTAATTTTGTGTGATGGCTCTTACTCTGCAAATTGTAGACGACGCGAGTATATGTATGTGTACAACGTTATTCGGCTATCAATTGCGTCACGCCTCTGAGGAACCACTGCGAAACAACATGCCCCGCCGTTATCGACATCGCGATCGGTAATTACTGGTTAATAAATTATTTGCATTGGTCTTATGCGATATTCAACGAAAGAGACAGAGAGATGGTTAGATAGAGAGAGGAGAGAGAGGGGAACCAGTCGAACTTGTATTTTCTGAGTCACTTATCAGATCCATCTAACCGTTATACGATATCGATGCTGGGCGCGTATTAATATGCGCAGATTAACATCGGGATTCGCGCAAACAAGTTTTCGTGCGACATGTCGCAAAGCGACCAGAAAGTCCGGTCCATCGACGTCCCGCCACGAGGACGGAGCGCGGCGAGGAGAAACGTGTATCACGGCACGAGGACAAGCCGCATTCGAATTAATAAAAAAAATTCGAATTAAGCAGCGCAATTACGTCGCATAACCATCCATAATTAATTCGTCGAATGTCGATGAAACAAGCGCTATTCGAATTAAGTCGTCCCTGAAAGTAAAATGAAAAAACATTGTAACATCGCCATTTAAATCATCATCATTAATGGCGTTTTATTAAGTGGAAAGGCTGGACCGAGGGCAATCGCGAGTGTGAGAAAAAAAAAGAACTCAATTCGATACAGCATTTGATCGAGACTTGGAAGACAAGGAAAATTCCTCTACTGAATTTCTTCACTCTCCTTCTCTTCTACAAACAGCATTTATTATATTTCGTTTTACCAAAATGTAAAATGAAAACTAGAATATGGCGACAGACGAAAATAAAAGACAATTAAAAATTAAAAGAACTTAGAATAATAAGTAAAATAAAAGACATTCAAACCAGAAAAAGAAATAGCAGTTGAAAAATGATTTGATTGATTTTTTTAACTCTAGAACGCTATCGATATCGAATGATGCAGTATTGCTATTCATACGTAAATTTTACGTTCGAGGAAATAAGCCACTCTTAATTGATATAACAAGACTTTCTACACATTTCACATTTTTAATAATAAAATATTAACTAAACTTATATAAACAAATAACCTAATTATATCGTGAATGAATAGAAAGAATAAGTACATTATCAAATTTAATATTGAAAAATGACAAATTGTGTATCACAACATAATCGTTTATCCGGTGAGGAGCGACCGACGCCGCGATACCGATTACGCGGAATCCCCCAGAGACGCCAGGCGAAGAGAACGATCCCGTTGATATGTGCAGGGGATCAATAACCCTAAGTGCAAACGGTTTCAATTAGGGTACACGCCGAGCCAGGAATCGCTGCGAGACGCTCACAAATTGAATTCTTCTTTGCAATTTAATCCTTCGTCAAATTTAATTTAATAGCAAAATATTTTTTAGACCTTTATACAAATGACCAAATTATTAACTTAAAAAGACAGAAAGAATAAACACACTATCAAATTTGAAATCATAAAAATTTTAAGTTTCAAATTTTAAACTCCAAATTATATATTATTTATTATTATTCATTGTTATATTATACCTACAATGAAGAAATTAAATATTCCAATTGAATAACAAAAAAATAGTAGTATTCATACATACAAAATGATACCAGAAGATCCTAATTATATTAATCAGAACTCTTTAGTTACTTTCACTAGAGTTATAGTAGTAGAATCGAGTAAAAAATTCTAAATTATCTTATATTTACAACCAGAATTTCTAATTAATGCAACCAGACTTTTTGCATGAATAAGAACTGTAGAAAAATAATATGTGAAATATATAAATATTTCCAAATCATTACACTGTTTAAAAATTAGGAAAATGTCCCAAGATCATCAGGACCCACATGTTCCAGTTACGATTTAATATTCAATCGTAAATTCAATCAAAGAGTTCGCGACTGCAGATCGTTCTGCTTGTTTTCTGAGAATAACATTAAGCGACTAATTTAAATATCCTACTTTTTTATGATATTTCGTACGGCAACTTCCTCCATAAAATAGGGTCGAACTAGTAGATCGATCAGAGAGGAGGACGCGTGCGATCTCCACGATGGGAAAAAATTGCGCGGGCGGAAACGACAACGGCGAGATTCCGCGTAATCACGGGAGGGAGAGAGAGAGAGAGAGAGAGAGAGAGAAAAACACGTCGAGAGTACGGCCAAGATGGATCATCGTTGTAGTGTCGGTGACCGTTGGTTCTTCGAGTACCTAATAGAGGGAAAGAAGGAAGAGGAGAGAAAACGAGGTACAAGACAACGGAGAGACGAAGACGGAAGAGAAGAAGAGAGGAACTCTCTGGCGCCGTGTTATCTTATTCGTTAAGATCCTCCGGCAACGGGAGCGAAAGCAGAGGAGGGGAAACAGATCCAACATACAGTGGTCTTACTGTGTCGTCCATTCTCTCTCTCTCTCTCTCACGCACACACATATATATATTCTCTCTCTCTCTCTCTCTCTCTCTCTCTCTCTCTCTCTCTCTCTCTCTCTCTCTCTCTCTCTCTCTCTCTCTCTCTCTCTCTCTCTCTCTCTCTCTCTCTCTCTCTCTCTCTCTCTCTCTCTCTCTCTCTCTCTCTCTCTCTCTCTCTCTCTCTCTCTCTCTCTCTCTCTCTCTCTCTCTCTCTCTCTCTCTCTCTCTCTCTCTCTCTCTCTCTCTCTCTCTCTCTCTCTCTCTCTCTCTCTCTCTCTCTCTCTCTCTCTCTCTCTCTCTCTCTCGCTCGCTCGCTCCACCGGGAGAGTGAGGGTCCCGAGGGAGAAAATCCAGGAATGGCTCTTCGAGTCTAGACGACGCGAGAGATAGTCTGGTCCCTTCTTCTCCCTCCCTTTCCCCCCATCCTTTATCAGTCTTGCTCTTCCATCTGCCTGAGAAGATGGACGGATACTCGCGGTTTGATACTCGGAAGCCCTACGCAGTGACCAGCACTGACTTTTTAGAATTGCAAGGAGGGCACGCGCTGCTCGGTCCACGAGCGGATGCTGCGGTAACCCGCGTGAAGGGAGTCGCAGATACAGTCACCATACTCATTATATTTAGCGTTAAACACAGGCATCTGACATTGAATTTCAAACGTTTTCTATAAAGTTCTAATTATGTCTATTCTATAAAGTATAAGTTTCACACTTAAAAAAAAGTCTAGTAGTAGCTATAAAATGTTAAGTAAAATACTTTCAACTAAATGTTTGATTAATATAAATATTAAAAAATAATTTTACTTTTCTAAATATTTTTTTAGAGGAAGTGTTACCAAATACAATAATATAATCAACTATTTGCTAATAATTAGAAAAGTAATATTTAGAAAAGTAAAATTATGTTTTGTTATATTAATAAAACATTTAATTAAAATTATTTTACTCAACATTTAGTAATTATTATCAAACTATTTTCAGTGTAGTTACGTCACGAGCGATTTTGTAAAATAATAACAGAGTCTTTAAGTTTATTTAACAATGAACTAAATCATTTATTATACACTTAATTCGAGAGGACAATCCCTTGTCCGTAAGAATTTATTTAAAGGCCTTAACTTTTCTCTGCCGATTGAGTCCCTCCGATTTGCTCGTCTCTTCACATCACTTATCTTTCTTTTCTGCTTTTCATTTTATGTTTCGACTCTCTCTCTCTCTCTCTCTCTCTCTCTCTCTCTTATCTAGGAAATTTGTGTATCCTCTTTCAGGAACTAACCTTCCCCTACTCTAATCACAATTGAAATTTAATTACGGCTTAATGTACAGTACTTCCTTTGAGAAATTCTCTAAACTTCTCACCACGTGAAAGATCGTGATATTCAGTGGATCTTACCGTCTCGGGGAGGTTCGACGCGGACCTTACGACGAGACGCTACTCACCCCGGCTATGTACGTTATCGGGAAAATAAATTATACGCACCGCCACCGCGGCGGCGGCGGCGGCGGCGGCGGCGGTGGTGGTGCTACCGCGAGCGAGATACCGCCGCAATCGGCGGCGTATCTAAAAAGCTCGCGCCGCCGGAAGCTCGACTCTCTTTCTCCTCTCTTTCTCTTGCCCGCTCTCTCCGACGTCGACGTCCGGCGTCGGTGTGAGTGTACAGTGTATCTCTGTGTATGTATGTGTACGCGCGGGGCCGTGTATATATCCACGTCGCGCGCAGATGCCGCAAAACCCCGAGCAGGAGTAGCGACGGCACCGAAGTCCTCCACCGATAGCCTGATGGTCATTTCTCATTTGTGTAATCTGCGCCACCCCTCGAGCCGAGCTTTCTCTATCTCCGACCACCCCCTCCCGTCCTGCGCCACCCATCTCCTGTCTTTCTCCTCTCACCCCCTCCCCCTTTTGAGCCTCCTCTCGTCCGCGAGAGCCGCCGCTCTTTGGGGGATGTGCACCAGCCGGAGGTGGGAGGATAAGCGACCATTTGTTCCGCGGGGCGGTTTTTGACGAGGCGCCCTAATCGCGCCATCCCCCTTCCCCTTCCTTGCTGTTCTCTTTCCTCTCTCTCCCCTAACATCACCAGCCACCCCTGGCGGGCTAATCGTAATTGCGAGCGACGATAAAAAGTGTCCGCCGCTTTTTCACCGCCCGGTGAGGTACGGGGCGGCCGAGTTGCTACTCTTCTCCCCCTTTCCGCGAAAGGACAACGACGAAGTGTAACGCGAGTGCATCGCGCGAGAGCCACCCGGAAACGGTCGTAATTGTGGGCCGCGGGAGTGGTATTGCCGCGGGACCTTCAAGGGTAGCTCTTCAACGTCGGGATGACCTGTTTTCGGGGGATGCTTGCCGAGAACAAATCTCACGCGCGTTTATTAATGTGGATTTACGAGCATCGGAGATTCTTATTAAAGAGTTTAATCATTCTAATTAAATAAATTTTATAATTTTGTTAGAATCTACAAATAGTCGTTTCTTAGGTTTCCCCTGAAAGATTTCGAGTCTTCGTCAAGAAATTCTTGCATCTTTTTGTTATTGAATCAATATTCTACAGTATAATTTATCAAGATGTTTATCCATTTAAAAAGAGCTAAATTAAATAGTTAAATATAATTTAATTGCTATTATTATACTAATTTACAAGGTTTTGTATAAGAGCATATGAAGGTTGTCTCCAAAATATTATAATTGTCATGACTAAGTCCGAATCTGTCATCGAAATATTTCCATCAGATCTGGTTTTTTTAGATACAAAAAAATTCATTCTTTTGATACACGAAATGTTCCAAACTTTACAACTCATAACGCTGTACTAAGAAAATTTTCAAAAATTCAGTAAAACCATTATTTGTAACTTTTTATTTTAAACAGTAGCTTTCGAGGCAATGAAGGGGGTTTAAATACGACTAATTATAGACTACGTTTAGACGGTCACTAATATCATCACACACGTGTGACTCACAGGTGTCCGTCTAAACGTAGTCTGTCACTGGCTATATTTAAATCCTTATCTCTTAAAAACTGTTGCTTAAAATAAATACAAATAACTTTTTGTCTCTTCAAGCGTCTTATAGGAATTTGAGTCGCGAATTTTGGGATATACTATGTAATCAAGTTTGATTATAAAATTAGAAGTGTTGAGTGTTTAATTTTTATTTATGTGACTTCGGATTGGTTGCACATATTACTAATATGAAAGTGAAGTATATATTTTCATTTCAATATCCCTGATGTTTCTGAATTATCATCACATCCTGCTGGAAACATCACGCTTATCACTTGTCGCATCCAAACTATTCAGAAAAAATTGTTATATATTAAAAATCTATATTTAAAAATTGACATATTATATCATTAAAAAATTCAACTCCATTAAATTTTTTTGGCATGAGTAGATTTGAATTTAGCACGTCAAAATACATATTTTGGAGTTTCCTTTTTTAACGCTAAACATTAATTAAAAGTTATAAACTAATGTTATTAGAATATGTAATAAAAATTATTTTGAATTTACAATTTAAAAAAATTTTATATTACTTCTTGTATTTCTTTGAATTTTATAGTAATAATTAGCTAAATAATAATATCCTATTTAAAAATAATAAATTTTTCTTTTTTTTTATAATAAAATTGTACGCCATATATAAATCACACAATTACACAACTTATGGTATCTATAAAATGTATAGGTAAAATAAAATTAATCATCAAGAATTAAGAATCAATTAAAAAAATTGTCAACAATTGAATAGATATATACATTGTCGAAAAATAAATGCATGGACATTTTGTTTTGTTTTTGTGGTGAAAACATTAAAACTATTATATTATTTTCCCTCAATCGTACAGACAGTTATTTAATCAATTGTCGTTTTATCTCGGTATTTCAACCCAAATGCAGTTTACATGAATTTAAAAAAGTGCGACCCCGATAGGTTCACTGTAGAATCGGGGAAAAAGCGGCATGTTAGATAATTCGTAAGAACATTTCGGGAAGTATTTATTACCCGTGGCGAAGGATGTGTCGGTTTTTGCGGGTCCGAGGGCTCTTGGACACGAAGACGGTGTAGCGTCGCTTTGGCGGAGGACTTTGACAAATCGTCGATCACCCCTTGAGGGCCGGTGCTTCCTATCTCCGGGGCTTTTCATCCCTGACGGGCCGGACAATGGTCTCCGACAAAACTGAGCTATTCCTCTCCCTCCCACCTTCCCAGGCCCTCGAAGCGCAGTTTTTTCCGCCACCCTTCACCGATCTAACGATTCCACCGTCATGTCGTCGTCAAACCGGCGCCCGGCACTGCGAAGTCGACTCGAGCAATCAATCCGCAAAGTGACGAAGATCAAACGCGTATCTCTGTTAGATGAATCGCTTTCTATCTCGGTCATGCTCTCTCCTCGAATATATCTACTTTAATCACCTTTAATTCTAAAATCTATTTTATTTTACGTTTCTATACTTAGAAACGTGAAATGTTATAACATTTCGTAGTTAATATGATATGTGATTTTATTATTTTTGGTTATTTTCAAATAATAATATAGTAAAATTTATAATATAAATTTGTTTTTTTTTTATTATTCCCAAACAATACAAAATAGTAAAAAATATATAAAATAAATTATTTTTATTACTTTTTCAAATAATAAAATAGAAAAAGCAAAATAGATATTAAATTTATTATTCACATCTTTCATAGATGTTTCAGTTTCAAAGAAATTACGTAAATTAGAAATTGTAGAAATTGCAGAAAATTAAGAAAGAACTGAAGGATCAAAAAATGAGTTGACGCTATTTCCACGAGTCTTATAGATAATTCGGCCTTGGCATTTACGAATAAACGGTCGCACTGTTCACCCGTTTGCTAGATCTCGTCGTAGACGAAGACGAAGAAGGAGAAGAAACGAAGAAGAAGAAGAGAACAATGGACGAGGAGAGAAGAGGCGAAGGGACGTTTCCGCGTGATAAGATAAGGCCACCTTATCGTTGCTGTTTCGCGATACTGGCCTGGGGGCTAGTCGAGAGACCCGTGTAATCGGCGTATTTGCGACGCGCGACACGACCGGTATTTGACCCGAACATCGATTCGCCATTAAGCCATTAACGTGGACAAGCGCGCGCCGCTCGGTCGTTTCCTGGTTACAGCTTTCTTCAAAAGTCGCGTAAGATCAAAACAAAGAAAAATCCAAGAAATAGCAAGCAGCATCACTACCCGAAAGGTCGATCGATTTTGCTAAAATATCTAAAAAAATTAGCTATAAATACGGATTTAAAAATAATTTTATTGACTATTCAAAACTACGTATGTATAACGCACAAATTGATTGCTAGAACGTCATCAATTTCTTGCAACATCGCTTGTTATGATTGAGTGTCTCGCATAATTATTTGACGGTCTAACAAAATTTATATTCAAATCTGTGTCTAACTAAAATTTTGAATTTTTCACAAAATCGTCCTTTCCGTATACGAAATGAACCCAATTTGTCTTGCTATTTTAAACATAGTAGATATTGATATGTAAATATGTATAATATAATATTGAACATCATGATTAATATATTCATACAATATGTACATGTGCGCATTAGATCTGATATTTCATACAATTCATTAATATTGCTGTTATAATATCGCATTACTGGAATAATTATGCAATATAATAATTAGAATATCAAAATAGAATGAATTATTAAATTATTATAATTATTAAATGGAATAATTGTTATATTATTTGTAGGGGGAAAGGAATAAAAAAGAATTATTATTAGTTATAATATAATTTCAATAAACTCGAAGTTTGATTCCTGCAAAACAATAGAAAAGAACATGAAGGTTGAATATAGTACATATATAAAGTTATAAAAATGTAATATATTCACTTTTAAAAGAAAACAATAACATATACTCAGTCTCTAAAAAAATGTATTATTTTTTTTTTAGAAAAATGAATATATTTATAAAATATTTTGATGTGATCGTTATTTAGCCCTCATATTTCCTTCTTTAATGCTTCTAATACTTTAAAAAAGGATTTGTAAAATATATAAATTTTCTTTCTAAGGAGATTACTAAATTAATAACAAAATAAATTTTAAAAGTCAAATTAATAATGTTCTTTTTTTGTTAGTAATAGCTGCACATATATATTTTAATTCTAATGTTGTGGACTACGAACAGAAAAATATCATTCTATTGCTAAGAAAAATAATTACTCTATTTACCTTTTTTTTTAAGTAACGGTTATTTTTAACAAAGAATATTGATTTGATAATAATTTTAAAATATATACACCTTTTAGGAGTACTCATTATTATGCACTCAAAATAAGAATTTATTTTTTTTAAATATTATTATATTATAGAATTTTATTGAAGAAGCGACTTTATATAATGAGCAAATCCAATTTGTCATGATTTAATATCTTGATTGTGTAAAGCATTAAACTTTCTAAAATTCAGGACAGTATGAATATTTATAATGAATTTATAATAGATTTGCGAATACATAAACTTTTGAAATATCTGAAACAAGTAATTCTCTAATTTACGAACAATGCTTTTCAGTGCGTACTTTTACTATAATTAAGAAAAGTAGAGAATTCTACTTTTAATTTCTCTTGGAAAATTATAGTAAAAAAAAATCGCTTCGTGAAATTGCATAAAGTTAAGAGTTCAACTGAGAAATTGAGACAATAGCCGGAAGTGCAATGGCGAGCGACGGAAGACGCCAGTTCGATCGTCGTGCATCCCGCGTGTTAAATGCGGGTTGAACCCCTCGCAGACACGTGTCCGCCGATGGTGACGACAGGTGCGGAGCCTGCCCCTGGAGGTAACGCGCGTCCCTCATTTATCCGAGGCCACACATGTGTGCCTTCCGGTCTCGTTCTTCATCACTAAAAGGATGTAGCGAAGGCGGGCTCCTCGAACACGTGGCAGGACGTCTTGAGGTCGTGGACAAGAAGCGGGCCTTGAAAGAGAGTTCCGCAAGACTCGAGCCACCTTGACATCAAGGATACATCGATACCACTGCTCGAGATGACACGGGGCACGCACGTGGATCTGATTACTGATAAAATACTGTCGCGTAGCATTTTTCTTTAGCGTACTATGTATACCGCTGCTGTAATAATTAGCGATTTGAGAGACACATACACATAAATTTGTTCATTTTCTCCTTCTTCTTCTTCTTGTTCGTAATGTTATATGGGGGTAACACAGTGTTGTTAAACTATAGGCTTGTTGATACTAAGAGTAGATATAAATATTTTCTTTCAGCAGGTTGCCAGTTTCACTGAATACATAGAAAGACTTCGTGTAATTGTGTGGAAAATTGAATTTCCAGTGAAATGAGTTTTCACATATAACTATGTAATAAATCGAAAAAAAACTTATGTCTATCTTTTGTTCAATAGATTAGAAGTTAAATTACAATATGGAGCAAAAAGGTGTTACGCATCTTATTAATCATTATTTAAAGTTTCAACTAAAATGATTTATGGCATTTGCTATAAATTATCTTTTATTTCAAGAACCTTTTAAACTGATGTATAATTCCAATGACTAATAAGTAGATAACAATTAACAATATAGATAAAAAAATTTCAAATGTATGAATAATGCAACTGCCTAATATTTTGACCAAAGTTTACATGTGAAAACCAATTATTTCATCGAAAATCAATTTTGCATATAAATAGTGCGGGGTTTTTCGAGATTTATAAGTATTTTTTTTATTCTGCCAAAGAGTTAAATCATATATATAATAGAGAATAATTAGATTACTACTAAAAAATAGAATAAATTGTTATCGTTGAAAAAAAGTTATTATTATACAATATATATATATTATTGTAATCCAATATAAACTTTTATCATACATATAACGCACACATATTTGCTAAATGAATTATTAAATCACCACTAAATAATTTTCTCAGCCCTCGTAATTATTGTAGTGAATATACTTAATGTAATTATCGTGAATATACTTAATGTAATTACGCTTTATGAATAATTCGTGGCGCTTGCGTTTCACACATACAATTTTCATTCTTCTCAATTGCAGTCTTTAATCGGTGCTAACGCGATTTAAAAAGGCGCTATTGTGCAAAGTTACTCCCTTGCTGCATTCATTATTATATATCAGCCGTCATAAATCGGGACGAGGATTTTTATTTTTATCCCGAGTGCGAGCGCCACGTGCGGCGCTTGTGCGTCAAAATCGAACGATTGACTTTCGAATGGACAGAGAGAAAAACAGAGAGAGAGAGAGAGAGAGAGAGAGAGAGAGACACACATCTCTCTTTCGAGTTAGACGCTGATAAATTCGTGATCAATTACGGGGCCGGTAAGCTCGATCTCGCAGCGAGCCTCGCCTCGTCGAGTCGACTCAATCCGCGAGATATCGATCGGCCAATTGGCGGAAGGAGCCGCCGGTGCGTGGAAATAAAATCCCATTTCCATTCCTGACTGACAGTCGACTAATTTTTTTCAGACTTATTGAAGGACCGTCTCGCGCGACGGAGACACCGAGCCATCGACAGACGCCGTCGAGATTTCTCCCGTTAGGACATTTCGCGTTATAAAGCCAATTCATACCGTCAGCGATCGCGATTCCGAATGAGCTAGTTGAAAGAATACGGCCGAGACAGGCAAGCACTGATGACAAAAAAAATTAATGAAAATGGGATCGTCACGAATTTCCTTAGTCGTTTGATTGCTTATTAATTAAAATTAATCTTAGGTTCAATTGTATCGTATAAGTTATATTTCGAGTCCAGTTTAACAGCACGCAATAAAATACGTACTTCTATGCTTCTTTTTGAAAGATGTTCTAAGTAACTTTGAATTGTTAAAAATTATTCTTTTCATAACTTTCGTACTTTAAGTGTTCACAGTTCTTGACACATAAGTTTATATTAATATTCTAATGTAATCTAATGCTTAAAGTCCTTCATCTCTTACTTTTATTCAAATTATATTGTTTGTGTATAAAATAATGCAATATTATTTAATCCTCCGTCTGCAATTTGGGTTCTTTTCGTTCAACCCTAATTACACTATTTCTAGGACTTAAAAAAATTCAGGATTATTTTTCATTTATCTAAATAAACAGATTATATTAAAAAATATAAGATTCTGTTTAGATAGGTGCTTTATCAAAATAAAATTTAACATAATTCGCTTAGAAGATCTATCTTAAAAATCAAAAGAATCGATTTTCGCACTAAACGCGCATTCGACGCGCTCGATTTCACTTCGAGAGACCATCATCCGGAGAAATTATCGAAGAGACAATCGTCAAAACCGATCGCGCAAATTCACCTTCAGCCTAGTCGGAAGTGATGATCACTGGTCTCCGCATAAGAAAATTCCGTCTACGGATGGCACTTGAAGCGAGGACTTTAACGACGACAGGGCATCAACGAGAATCACCTTTAAATGAACTGTCGATCAGAGAGATGGCGAGGAGAACGAGCAAGGCTGCGATCGCACAAATTGACTCGTCGGTCGCCAATAAAAATTCAATAACCCTCCGGTTATTGTCGAAAAGTTTGGGGCGGACCTTTTAGCGGAAGTCCCCCTCTCGCCCTTTCGATTGCCATTTTCTATTTTTTTTCTTTTTTATTTGTTCGCCGACGTTCACTGGAAAAAATGCTCGACGATGCTATCACGGCACCGCGAATTGGCTGCTGACGTTGGTTACCCGATTTCCCTCTCTTTTCCATCCCCTTTTTCCTCTCTTTTTCACTCTCTAGGGGCAACCGGTCCACCAACATCTCTCTATGTGCCCCCCCCCTCCCATCCTGCGTTTGCGGTCGAACGCCGCGTGCTGCACATTTATATTCCCGCCTGTCCGTTCACACAGCTGTGTTTTTGTGTACAAATTAATCTCTGCCGCGTGAAAAATGGGAAGAGACAGTCGTTTGGAGTTGATAGTGATTGTTTCATCGCGTTTCAGGTAAATACGTCGTCGAGTTTCGATAAGAGATCGAATTGGACTCTCGATCCTATCAACTATTAACTAATCAATATTAGTAAAAAATATATTCTTAATATATAATCGAAGTTTTTTTGTTTCATAAACCTTATTAACTATTCTTTTTAAGCTGTGATAATTTTTATGATTTTTCATAAAATTAATTCAGTTCAATTTGAATGATTGATAAAGTAATATTTAATTAATTAATTAATTAATAGTAATATATAACTCAAAATTCATGTTTCTGAATTGTGTAATACTGTTAAAGTACATAGTAAAAAATATTTGTGTTAAAACTAGTCATTAGTATGTTAAATTTTTAACGTATCCGAGTATTAATTTAACATAACGATAATTGTGTTATTTTTTAATATTTTACGTTACAAAATTTATTTTATGTTGAATTAACAAAAACCCTTTTGTGGTCTGTTTAGGACACATATAATGTATTAAATTTGACACAAATTTTCTGCTTGCAGTACGAGTACTTATAAGAAAATATCTTCAACATCTTATTCACATTATTACCTTCATTATTTTTGCGAAAGGAACTATGATGCGAATTTATATTGTTATTTCACGATTATTACAGTCATCAATTAAATATACAGCACAACAAAAATAAATCTCAAAATTATATCGCCATGTTGGAAAGATATGACAGACAAAAACCAGATCCGCTTGTTTCCATTTCCTTTTTAATCGGAACGAAAGCATCTGGTGCCCGAGCCCTCATACCGGCCAGATAAGGGTTAATCCGTCTTAGACCGGCGAGCCTCACGATCCCTAATGAGATACCGGGTGTCAAAACTCCGACACGGGCACGTATACATATATATATATATATATATATACACCGTGGCCACCGAATAACGGATCGGCCCGATTAGATCGCGCCGATAAGGTCGTCCAAAAGGCCCAGGTATACTTTGCTCCCCCGTGCCCCACGCCGCACCTCCTTGCCGTTCCGAGTATCCTCCAAAACGAGAGGGACTAGGGAGGGGGGAGGAGCGGGAGGATATCCTTCAAGACGAGAGAGACAGAGTGGGAGGGGGTGGATGGGAGGGAAAGGGAGACGGGAAGACGAGAGGAGACGCGGGCAGAAAAGATAAAGGGAGGACTAAAGAGCGGAGATTAGCGCTAATGCACCATCGGGGAACGAGATGACGGTGGGAAGCGGGGGCCGAAGAGCGACGGCGGGGAAGGGGAGACGGGGTTCATCGTATCTCTCATATTTCAGAGCCCCGTGACGTCGTGGAGAGATACCGAATCATTCCCACCTAGAGCCGAGACGTTATTTTTAGTCCACCCGGTCTCGCCCGCCCGTCTCGTCTCTCCGTTCGGCTCGGAGGCCAACGTCTCTTGGATGTCTTCTCCGCGGAAAATCGCCGAAAGTGTCCCGAATTCTTGATTTTCTCGGGGAAACAGTGGATATCTGTAACTCGCAATCGATACTTTTCAAAATTCAATTGACGTTATTTGTTAAATATTTAAAACGGTAGCTGGTTGAATATTTATAAATACACAAATGCTCAATTCTCCCGTAACGCTGTCTTGTGCGTAAAATTATGAATATTTATAAAACTGTTATTAATATATTGTACAAATGCGAACGAAGGCTAATGCTATCAGCTTCGAGTTCGATAAGAACTTGTAAACAACGTTCAAGTAGAAGAAGTAAGACGATAAAAGTAGAAGAAAGGAAGATCTGATCGATGTTCAGACAGATTTCGACATCTTCGAAGGTTAATCGATAACAAATGTTGTTCACAATAAAACTAGATATTTCGTAGAAAAAGAAAAGAAAAGTCGCCCCTCAATATAAAGAAATACTCGAATTTCTCACGCAATTCATAAATTACATTAAATAAAAAAAGAAAACAAGGTATAACCTGACCAAGAATTAATATTTGATATTAAACGACTTTATGTATGATTAAATTAGATACGATAAGTATAACTAGATAACTTTTCTCACATAAAGTCTCACTAAAACGCATTTTCTTCGAGTCGAAGAAAATTGAGAAAGAAAAATAAAAAATATCCTTTCATACCGGCGGTAATTAAAAGAATATTTAAATTTTGTAAGCAACATTAAAATTATATTAAATAACATAAAGAGAGACAAGATTTAATCTAATTAAAAATTAATCTTTGATATTAAATGATTTTATAATCTTCTCTTAAAATCTCACACTAAAAAGCATTTTCTCCAAGTCAACAAAAATTGAGAAGAGAAAGGAAAATAAAAGAATACATTTGTACACTGATTAAGTTTTAGATACTATTATAAATAGCTGCTCAATTAAATTAGATGCGTATCTCTTCTTGGAATCATCCTGAAAAGATCGTCTTCGGATCAAAGAAGAAATATACTCGCGTCCTACAAGATGGCCTTTTCTCTCGAACCTATCCGGAGAAACGCCGCGGGAGAAGGAGAGTGACGGAGCGACAGATCACGGGAGGCGAGCGGGGGGGATGAAGGGTAGAAAATACAGCAGGAGCACCGTAGTACCAAGCCGGGAACCACCGACACCGCCGCCCACTCGTGTGGAAAAATGATAGCAGCGCACTGACTGAGTGCCCGGGCTCCCAGCCCCTCTCTCCGGGCGGGGGAGGTTGAGGGTGGACGACGGGGTGTACTACGAGCGGGCTGCCTGGTGAGACAGGGACGAAGGGGGTGGCGGCGGCGGCGGGAAGGGAGGGGTGGATGGCGAGATGCCTGCTCCCGATTCCCTTATCGCCGCGGCACAGTTGTGTGTGCCTTTATGAAGATCTGTCAAACTCACCCTCGACCCCTTCCCCACCCCTTTCTGCCCCACGGAGCCTTCGTTCTCCCCC
>NW_017275610.1:332993-347992 GCF_001594065.2 Cyphomyrmex costatus | reverse complement strand
CCCCCCCCCCCGTTCCTGCACCCTTCTATCCGCCCCCGCCGTTCCGTCGCCGCGGACCTCGTGTAATGATCGTATTCGTGCATCTGGAGGACGAAGTCTCGCAATTGTTGTCTTTCCTCGTTTCTATTCCCGATGCGACCGATGCATCATCTCGCAAACTGCACTATCTCGGCCCGCAGTGCAGTGAGAGAAGAGATGAGGGAGAGGAAGAGAAAGATACGAAAAGGAACGATTTTGCGGAAATATCTAAAAATTTATCTTGATACAAATCTGAGAATAATCTTTTTCAACAATCAATATTATTATTTAGGTAATTTAAATTGTAATTTTGTTATGAAAACTATATTACACACACTTAAGTTCTAAAGTATCCTGTTTGAAATACAGAATGTACAAGTGATTCTTCGCTTTACGTTTTGATTGATAAAGGAAAGTTCAAAATTTTACACCTATAAGAATAGAACCTCATAGATTGATATAATCGTACAGATTACTTACTATCTGTAACTAAATTTCCGGATATTTCAGTAAAACTGTCCTTTTTGTAACGAAAAGAACTGATAAAGACGCATCTTGGATTCTCCGCATTTTCAATCACGAGCAAACTTTAATTCAATAATATTCTCGCTGGAGGATCAACTATTTGTACTATCTACTATTCGATAGTATTTTAGAAAATCGATCGTAAAAATTTTTAGATAAATGTTAAGAAGCTCTAGATAAATAAATTTTAAATGCAATCGCATATCATAAAGAATCTATCATCTTTATAATCTCTTCATTGTACTTATAATATTATTTATACATTCGTACCTCATATTTGATAATATAGTATTTAAGACCATTATTCTTATTAGTATATCTTTATATATTATATATATTATATCTAGAAATTCTCAGTGACTCTATCGCGAGAAACGGAACCTGTAATCCGTCCTTAAACATCCCCAAATCGGGCCAAGAATCAATGGGTAGCTCGGGACGTTCCGTATATCCACCCTTCCACCGTCGAAGAGCCGATTAGTCGTCGACGACCCCGACTGCTCTCGCTGGCAGAAGTTCGCATTATCATGTTCGAATTCATTGATTCCGGAGCGCCTCGAGCGAGGTAGAGGAAGGGGGCGAGGGTGAGGAGCGCGGGGACACGCAAGGGGCCGCCGGAGGCGTAGAACTTGGCGTTATCAGGGCGTTTTGTATGAAAGTGTCTACGAGGTGTGATATCGGCGAGCGCCGCTTGCCTTTTCGTCCGCCGGAAGTCGTCGCGCGATGCGAGACCAACCCCACCGCGATTGTCGTACGGGGTGGGCTGAAGATCGTGAACCAGGATGCCCGGGCCCGTCGAGAAATAAAAGCCACAAACGCCTCGTTCTTATCGTCCGTCCTCGCTCTTCGAATTTTCGCGCGAAGAGAAATATGAATTTAGAACATATCGAACATTCCTCGTAATTTTAGTCGAGGTAGAATGATGTCGATTTTTAATTCTTCTTTTCAAATCTCCAATTATTTCCCTATGAGCATTTTGGTTATCAATTCTCTTTTTTATTACCTCGTTGTGTGTTTAATAAAATATATTTTTCAGTACTTTTAATTCAGTTTAATAATTAATTAATACATTTTTTTCGCATAAATATTTTACAGGTATTTATCTGTACTTTATTATATCTTTATGGTTTAAAAATGTAACGCATAATATATTCGGGCAGCGAATTCGAGAAACGATTAAGTATCAGCGCGACTTCGGTTGCACGAATACAGGATCACAGCGATGAGAAATGCATCACGAGTACGCGATGGATTCGTCGAGATATACCAGCGCTTTATATAGATAATGCGCTTTCGCGAGAGAACGATCCGGATCGAAACTCGGCCGCGTCTCGTCGCAAAGCGGCGCGAGTTCTGCCTTTCCGCTTGAAAAGCAGCGATACGAACATACGCGAGCGAGCGAGTAACCCACTTATTAAAATAGATCAGTCTGGAATCCAAAGTCCGATTGCATCGATAGTCCGTGACAGAAGACAACAATGCGGGAAAGGTGAAAATAGCCGATTAAAGCAAACAGCACTAAACAATTCGATTTTCTTAAATAAAAAAGTTCTTTTTGTGCAACAGACATAAATTTCTGGAATAAATTAAGGTTTTAATTTCCGAACATTACTTGTCGTGAAAAAAGTGTGATCTATGAAGAAAGAAATATTTAAAACTCCTCCGTCTACAATTTAATCTTTTTTGACATAAACCAAATTTTATTCCTAAATTACACTCTTATTTTTGCTGAAATTTTAATATTTACCAAATAAAGATCTTATTCAATTTTATAATTTATATTCAAATTTTCCCTCTCTCTCTCTCTCTCTCTTATATTTTAAGAATTTGATGAATATATCATTACCACTCAAAGGTGGTGTCCCCCGTTAATATTTTTGGCCAAGAATATGTGATGTTATTCCTGAGGTTATAAAAAAACAAATACTTTACATAATAAAATAAAAGTATATTAAAACTGACGATATCTCAAATGCTCGAACGATCTCTATCTGTCTCTCGTAAAAAAACTACGTTATTTCCGAAAGATCAGATATCGCGCGTGTTTCAATCTCTTCAGTACACGTGCCGGAATCTGCGATATGGTCGCTCATGGAAAGGGATGGGTGAAGAAGGGGAGGAGGGCGATGTAGTTTCGCGGTGCGGAAGAATCCGTCTTAAGAAATCGCCCGGTTCTTATCAACGTGGAACAGGGAATCTCGGCGTTGCAGACGCGTTCGATCATCGCCGGTGAGAACAGGCGGCGGACAGCTCGAGCGATCTGTTACGCGAGCGAGGGAAGAAGCGCGAAACCGCGTGAATGGCGGCGAACCGACGCCATAAATTCATCCGTCAGTCTCTATCACGAGCCCCGCCTCGTCTTGATAAAAAAAAAAGAAACAAGAACGAGAGAGAGCATTGATGAGTCGTCCCGAAAAAATGGCGAAATTTCTGGATCGTAATATTGATATGTACTGTAATATACCTAGTAATGCTATATTAATAGTACTCAATTATTATAGATTTTATTTACATGGGCAATTTAATTTTCTTTTAGATGGTTATTAATTGATAAATTAATATACACACATATTGCCATTATGAATTATAAAGTAATTATTTATGTATCACATTATTGTATGTTCGTAAATAATTTACTATCTTTATATAGCTATTAATTAATTATTATATAAGTTAATTATACATACATATAATAAAATGATCATTTCTATTATTATTATTATACTCATAAATCACACACACATATATATTAATATATTTTAATATCCTTCGAAGTTTTGTGCTTCTTCTTTTATGTCAATAATTTTATTTAAGAAATTAATTTTTTTCTTTAAGAAGCAAAAATAAAACAAAAATGTGATTGTAATGTGATTGTTAGTTAATATACGAAGACAGCGAAATATAATGTCAATAGATATTATATCTATCGTATGAAATTAGAAATTTTTTCCATATATAAAATATATACGTATAACTGACAAATAAAAATGTACTCACGATAATGGCATGATAGTTTAATTATGATCTTATCGAGATCATAAGTCTCTGACTTACCTGTAACAAAAAAAAGGACAAAGTTGATTATCAAAAATTGTAATACATACAAAACAATTAATATTAATTATGTATATTTCACAAAAATGCAAATAAACTGTTTATTTCACAGAAACATTTGAGAAATTCTCACAATATTTCGTAAATTAGATAAAGATTCGTTTGTAATAAAAACATACGTATTATAATGTCACTGCTCGTTCTTTTTTTTATGTATATAATATATATATACATAAATTTAATTCACAAACTGTTATACTCACATTAATATAATAACTAAATAATGCAATATATAACAAAATGTATGATATTTAAAACTAGATATGCGTGTTTCGTAATCTAATATTTTACAACTACAGACATTACTAAATTAATATCTACAGTTTATACGTCGTTTTCGAGAGAAGGATCGCGAGGAGACGGAACAGATCGTATAACAACATGAAGGAAAGGAGTTACTCTCAACAAGGACGGGAACCCTCATTCGCCACCCCGTAACTTTAGAACCACGTGCAAGGGGTGCAGTCGGTAGGGCTCTAATTTCCGATAGAACGCGTGACTCGAATTCGCATCGCTTTAAAGACGTCGTCTTGCCTTCCACTACCACTTCCTCTCATTCTGTCCCTTGTAGAATCTAACTCGGATGACATCTCGAGAATTCGATAGGGTTCTTCAAGATGACACTCTTTTAACTACTAGAAGACAATAGCCTCGAACGCTTAGCTGCTATATTGCTTTTGAAAGCCTCAAGCCTTCCTATTTTTATTTGAAAATGTTCCCTTCTTTTTAAAGTATAACTTATATAAACGTTATATGAGAGAAAAAGAGAGAAGGAAAAACATAAAAAGATTATACTGTTTAATAATATTTATGACATAAGCTTAGAAAATAGAATAAGTAATTTTAACCATTTCGAAGGAGAAAAAGTCCATTTATGCGTTTGTCTTTAAACGGAAAGTGCTATAATTTGTTTCTGATGACAACTATAATTTAATAATTAACCTGAAAGCTTAAAAACTGAGAGAGCTCCTAATTTTATATACAATAAAATAAGTTTACAAATCATATTTAAATCACATTAAATCTTATTTTCCTCTTTTAATTTTTTTCTCATTTTGCATTACTTTACGTACAATATTCATGTTCCCTCCTCTTCTTTACTTATTTCCTCTTCTGCTAATACGATTTAAAAATGTTTTTACTTTTAAACGAGCCGCGAGTCAACCACGCGATGCATCCAAGGATCAATTATACCTCGTGTAAAAAGCCACCCTTAGCCTCTCCTCCCCCCCCCACGGCTTATTCTCTGGATACAGCGACGGCACGATCGAGTCCAGCACTATCGAGCCTCTCCGACTCTAAAAATGGCGGGACGACGAGGAGGCCCGACGACGATAGGCGGCGCGAGAAAGGCAACGACGGTCGGGGGGATGTTCTCGTGGAGAACCAAGAGGGAGGGGTGGGTGAAAAGAGAGAAATCGAGTCGTCGGCTCGACTGCACAGGCTCAACAGAAAAAGCTGCTGGCGTCGGCTGGATGGATTTCCAGCCGCGAATCGACAATAATTGTCTGAATCAGGCGCTTGTCGAGGCCGCCCTCCCTCCCTCCCTCCCGCCCCTCCCCCCTTCCCCTCCGCACCGTCGCGCCCGGAGGACGGAGGTGGTGAGAGGGGGAGGGCTTGAAAACGAAGCGAAAGACAAAGGAGCATCCCGTTCGTCGAATCGCGCCGAGCATGGCGTATCTACATCCCCTCGGTGGCGTTGCGCGACCACCTCTATTCAGGGACGACTCCCTTAATACGGCGCGCCGCGCTCACCCCCTCTACCCCTCCTTCTCGCTCTCTCTCTCTCTCTCTCTCTCTCTCAACGCGCGACTCGATTATTACCGATACATCCACTCGGCATGCCTCCTTTTCATCCCGTTACTTCAGGAACGGCGCCCGAGATTAGCCGCACCAAGCCTTGCTCGTGTGCGAGCTACGCGATTGTGCGATCGCGGTGTATACACAGCGAGCTGCCGCGTGTGTGAAGACGAGCACGTTCCGAAACGGATCGCCGCTTTCCCCGATGCGATTTCTCACGCTTTGTCTCGAACGCGAAGGCGGTGCACGAACAAATATGACGGGGGAGAATGCGACGGCCGCCGGTTTTCCGTGTCGGTCGGTTTGCACTGGGTACATATATATTCATCGGGCAATCGGTCTTCTTTCTTTCGCCGACGGTGATAGAGAAGCGGGTGGAAAGGTCTATGAATTTTGAGAACAGTCTTTGATCTAGAAGATCAAATTGCAGATTCATGCTGTTGATATTAACTTCTCTCCCTATTTCTCATTAATTGTATCTTTATAAAAGTAACGTAAGCTTCTTCGAGCTCAATCTCCATCATTCGTTTATAATATGACCTCGCGCGTTTTAAGAAGTTTCTACAATTCTTTACGAGTATACACATATATATAAGTCTAAAAAGACAAATCACATTATCTGTGAAGAAATTGAATGGAAGCCCCTTTCTCAACCCACAAAAATAACAATATTAAATCTTAAGTTATATTTTTTGTCAACTTTAATATAAATTATAATTTTAATCACCTAACTTCAGCTTATTTTAATTTTAAACTTTCGTTCACAACACAACACAAATGTCTTCATTGCTTTGTATATGTAAATACAATTTACTGTTTCCAAATATTTAACTAATTTTAAAAACACACATTGAAAAAGGGGAAATATGCAAATAATATTATAATATCTTGGACATTAAAAAAAGTATAACATAAATATTATTGTTGAATTATAATTACATAAACTAAATCATAAAAAATACAATATGAATTCAATCTTTATTTTCTTATTCTGAATTATACCTTCTCTTCATTTGTATGTACTAATTTATTTGATATCTTTGTCTTTTCTATGTTTCTTCAATTAATTCATTCTTTCATGCCAATTGTCATTTCTTGTCCTTTAAAATTTGTTTTGTTCTCTTTACCAACAAGAAAGGGTTCGGCAATCCAAAAATTTCTAAAAATGTAAAACTGTACCAAAGTAAAGTATATATACGTAAATCTAATCACGTAGCCATTTTCTGTTTCGGTTTGGTTGCGACAAAGCAGCGGATTCTGAAAGTCGTGCAGATATTCGTATACCTAATAGGGCACAATGGCAAGAAAGAACGATTCAAAGAATCTTTCTCGGTTCCTTGCCTCCTTGCAGCGGGCGTGCAAAAAAAAAAAACGCATATCCCTCGTGAAAATCTCAGCTACGCCCGGTGCACGCGTAAGAAATACGGGAAATGTGCGCGCGCGGACGAGTACGCATCTCACGTTGCACGCACGTATGTAAGTATCCATATTACGGCGGTAATAATGACCGCGATGTAACGCTGGATAAGTGCACACGCGAGCGCGCTTTTTTCCGCGTCGGCCGCGACGTTTATGGAGACAGGTGGGACTCGACGAGCACGCGGAGTGTTTTGTGCTCGTTCCTTATATACCGCGAGTCAGCCTTTTATAATGCAAACGTCGACTGAACGATTCGATCCTCCGCGTCGAGGATGCGTTACGAGAGTCGATGATGTCGGTGTGCACCGGTAAACGACTCATTAAAAACATTATCAAACGTTTAGATATGCAGATAGACGTGTATAATAAATGCGCGGATGCACCTAATCAGATATCTAAAGTTGGTGGTTGCACACTGCAAGAGAGGCATGTGATGCGAGATTACGTGAATAAAGATCGCGCGATTCATATAACGGAAATGTATAAATTAATGTATCCGCGATGTGTAACTTCACGTATCTTTTTCACAGTGTGGATGTCTCAAAATCATTGATCGGCGAACGCGAGAATAAGAACTGGAAAATTATCATCAGGTTCAATGAAGATTATTTACGATAAAATTACGGTGAAACTATAATTAAGATGGTAATTTTAGTCAAATTAGTTGCTTTTGATTAGTTAGTTTTGTACACAAATAAATTGTATTCATTTATTTTCCGCACTAATGCATATGAGATAAAATAACATACATTCTTTTGATGCATATAAGATAAAACAACATTCTTCTGAATTCTCATCAAATGAAAATTCTCATAAGTCGGCTATATACAACTTCATCTAAAATGAGCCTCATTACTACTGAAACCTTGCTGGTTTATTGTCCTCAATGAGGATTCTTTTCATAATCTGCTTAAAAAGTACATAGTGTTAAAACTTAATATTATTCTTCTTAAAGGGTCACACTAATTATATTGGAAAAGTGGTTTTAGGCAAATTGGTTAAAACTATGACATTTAGTAGCTTATGAAATGCAGATCTAAAGTCTCCATATATCGTCAAAAAATAATTTATTTAAAATATTATAAAGTAATTTTATTGATTTTATTGGGTATGTTAAGTTAGCACCCCAACTATAGTACTCAGGAGTTCTGATTAGAGTTCCCACTTCCTTTTGACGAGACGAAGAGTTCCCTATAGTTAATAACAAGAGTTCCGCTCAATAAACATTCTTTTTACATTTTTTAAAAATGGGGTGCTAACTTTTTATCGAATTTCGGGGTGGAATAGTTCTGAGCGGCTTAATAGCTTCGATTTGCGATTGTCTAGAGTTCCTGATATGTAAAAAAATTTTCGAATAATAAAAAAAATTAAAAAATTATTTTTAAGAAGTTAAAAGTATATCTGTACTTGTATTATATGGAAAAAGTAATTTCAACAAATTTAGCTAAAATTACTTTTTCCAGAGCAGAACCTTTTCTATACATAACACGTTCAAAAATTTTTCGAAACTTCTATAGTGTACTTAGTTAGTTTCCTAATTACTATAAAGTATATCAACACACAGTATCAAAATATTTTATAAAAAAATATGAGTTAAACTCATCTTGAAGGCGAAATGTTCTTTTTGAGCTATATATCGAAATTTCTTATTTCTATAATTTTTTTAAATTCTAGAATACCATTTTACCAATTTTTCAAAATTTTATCGAATAATTTACAGCAATTTTTCAAGTAAGCTATATATGTATAGTAAATACACACACACACATATAGTTAGACAATTTCATCTCTAACGAGAATGCACAGCGACAAGTCATCGCGGCTTTCATTGTCAATCCTATAATTTTGCAGCTCGATTTCGCGAGAAATCTTTGATTATTCGCTCGCGCAGCTTGAGTATTCGCGATGGCTCTCGCTTCGCGAGATCGCCCGCGAGATCCGTCTCTCGCTGGTCGATCGCCAGCTTTCTCCCGCTCGCCAGCATCGCAATCCGGCACCTTCCTCATCCGTTATCACCATGACGGAACAGCCATAGTGAATCATAATCGCGCATCCCTTTCTTCCTTCGACTCTCCTCCACCTCCTCCTCCCACGCGAACTCTAATCACGAGATCTCGTGCATGACTCGCGCAAGAGCGCTCGCTCCATCATCGCTCGCTGCTAATTTTATTATCAACGCCGATAGAGCCGGAGGATGTAGGTACAGGACGTTTCAGAATCACGACGTCGACAAAAGAAACGTATAAATTAAATTATCTTCCATGTCGAAATAAAATATAGCAGATAAAATATATAAGATAAAAAGGCTTAAAGTACAAACAAAGATAAATAAAAAGCAGGGCTATATATAAAAATAAATAAAAAAACAGAGCTTATCGCATATCGTATTATCTGCAAGATACTCTCAGCATCATCGAAAGAAAACAGAGTCGAGAAAACTAAGAATACAATTCGCTTCGTTTCATCTTTATCAACGAGAGCAGATCGAGGAACAAAAAAAGGGAGTCGATGGTACCTAATGCGGACAAGAGGGCGACTCGAATTAATCGGTGTAAAAAAAAGGGCGCGGCGGGGGAGGGGGAGAGATACCTCACCAAAGTTCCGTCCAATTTGTCATCCCTCCGAGGGACTTCGAAAGTATTTAAAAAGTTCGCCGGCCCTCCGGGCCATGCTCTCCACTTAATCGTCCCTTCTTTCCTCGTCACCGTAACGCTTCTTAACGCCAGCAACATTGTCTTCTTCAACGAGAAACGAGGACAGAGACGGACGGGACGAGGCGAGAAGAAGAAGAAGAGAGAAAGTGAGAGGCAGATATCGTCCTACGGACGAGCAGCGCGATTTATAATTGGGAGGGATTAAGCTTCGCCGATAGCATCGTACAAATGTCTCGGCCGACGTGATTCATACGGGGTGGTATTTCATGCCACGTCGGGGCCCACGGCAGTCGTGGGAATAATTCACGAAAAACAGCGCGAATTTCATCCGCGACGATGAGCCCCGATCGACGCTCGATCGAGATCCTCGCTTGGTTCCGATCAGCGAGAAACATTTAAATTTCATTAAAGCCAATTTTATTAAGGAGATTTTCCAGCTTAAAAAAGTGGAGAGGAGTAACGTGATTTTTCTTATCTTAATATGAAAGTATAAAGAAAACAAAATTGTGCCATCTTCTACAAAATAAATAATAAATAAAATTTAAACAGTAAAATTATAATTTGTTATTAAAAAATATTTTCTTTGTATTAAAAATGAATATTTCTATGAAAAGTATATTGAAAAAAATTTTATAATAATTATTTTAATGTAATTTAGATGTTGATAATACTGATCGAAACGTTTTACTAGTTTATATGTTATATTTAAAGAGACTTAAGTAATTTATGAACATTTTATACTCTTAAATGAAAACGAAAACAGTAAAATTTAATTTTTTTTAATTATAAAATGTTCTTAAACTTCATTCTTTATATTTTATCTTCAAAAGCTTTCTTCTCATAAAAAATTAAGTTATTTTAAAAAATTATTTTAAAAAACTATGCTGTCAACAAATCTGAAAGAATTCAGGAATGTCTATTAATTACATATTAATTACAAACTTATTTTCAATATTTAATTAAATCTTTATATTATGTGAAAAAGATTAGAAAACCTTGAAAGAGCAGAACTATCGTTGCTATCTCGGAGATCATGAATGGATGGTGGAAACGTAAACGAAATCTCCATGATTTAATGCATATATTCATTTATTATTATTCTGTTTACTGAAAATGACTCAAATCTGAGTCAAAATGTACAATTTATTTTTATGTATTGTTTTAATTTAATTTTGTAATTTTAATTTATAGTATTACATTTTCTTAGAAAAGACGGTAACAAAAGCCAGAGAAGGACTATATAAGGGGTATTAAAATTGTTATAAAACCAAATATTATTTTACAATAAATTGTTTTTAATTTATTTTTTTAATTTACTCGTTATAAATAAAATTTATGTCAATATATGGAAATGTTTTATACTGATGCGTGTTGCCAGTAAAGATTGTATATTGTATAATGTTAAAATAACACATCAGGACGTTGTTCAAAATTATTTGAAAATCAAGATAAAAATGTTAGTCAACTTTCTATGACGCATCTAGAAAATTTACGCTTCTGTACTCCTAAAGACTCTTCCTATGCTCCTCGTTTCTGTTCAGCCGTTCGGCTTTCTAACCCAAGTACAGATGTCTCCCGGGGATATCAGATGCAAGAGAGTAACCGGTGAGGGACGATATTCCATTTCCACAAGAACCAGCACAATGCGCTCGCGGAAGGCGGCTCAAGCCGCGAAGGAGATGAGAGGCGAGAAGGGGGCTGGAGGGAAAGGGAAAGGATGTTCGGAACTTGGCATAGAAATCCATTACGAGCGACGAGAAGCGGGAAAGTGAGATTCATTAGACGCGATAATAACGAAATGAACGTCGCCGACGCGCCGCGCCGCCTCGAGCTCTCGATTAAGGTTTCGGCGGAATCCCAGGTAGATCCTGGCCGGAAGTCGCGGCACAAAAGCCGCCGTTCTTCTTTCGCCATTGGCGCGGGCACGCGACGGACCGCGGCCGGAAGCCGCGTCGGCCGCGGAAATTGAGTCGAGTGTCGCCTCGAATGGAGATGGATTGCATTTTTTTTTTTGCATCCCCGTGCGCTTTATTTCCAAGGTGGTAACATACCGCGAGATATATAGAGTACTCGGAAAAAAAACCGCAATCAAATTTTCCGTGATGTGTCGAAGCGACTCGAGAAAGAAAGAAAAAAAATTACGTAGAAATCTGCTGAAATGGCGTAGAAATCTCTCGTTTTAATGACGGAAATTGCTCTACACTATCACAATCATTTTTTATGCAACTATATCTTTTTTTATAGAATTATAAATATAATTACTATTACTACAATATCACAAATATTATTATTATTACAATATTATTACGGCAATAATAACTATAAAAATGAACCTCCTAACTAGAATTATTTTATTATACAATTACAGCCACAAATACTTAATACTGGAAAAATATAAAAAAAACTTGATAAATCTAATTAATTTAAATAAAGGAAATGTTTTCATCTTGTCCTCCTAAATTTTCCTAGTTTTTCCAATTGGTTTTATTTTAAATTTAACATTTATATAATAAAGCTAAAAATATAAAATTTAACATTTTTATTGTGTAAAATATATAGATAAAATCTGTGAATGTAATATCTTCTAATTTATTTTCTATCAATATAAAAACCACGATAAATATTCTTAAACGTAGCAATTTCTTAATTTCTCAATATTCCATATATCTCTGACTTCTGCAGTTGATTTATTAAAGTAATAAAACTGTCTAACATTTTTATATTCTTCCTGTAACATTTTGTAGTCTACATCGCATTCTATAATGCAGAAACCACAATAAAAATACCTAATTGAATGTAGCAACCACCCTTATCTCAATTTTTTTCTACATTTTACCGATATTTTCAGCTGCCTCATTAAAAACAGTAGCATATTATCTTTCGCATGAAATACGCTATACGTAGGATATTACGCATTTTTTTCTTTTACTTTCTCGTAAAATGTAACGCTTTGTATTTAATATTGCGTCTCATAACACACAGTAGATAAATATGGTCAATCAAACAAAGCGACCCGCGCTTATCTTAGTCCTCCGCACTTCTCTGATTTTTGTGCAGCTCCAGTATCGATCCTGACCTCGCATTTATGTGTCAATCTTTCGCGATCAGAGCAACGAGGAGTCGCCCGCGAAGGAAGGTGTCGGCGCGGAAGGAGGATTGTTCGCGCGGCGTGACGTGTCCCCCCCATCCCTCTTTTTTCCGCCTCTAGACAAGCGGCAGACAATATAAATGTCGGACGGGAGAGTGTTGGAGCGGACGCTTGGAAACGAAGGCCGGCACCGGGGGTGGATATCTGTGCTAGCGAGTTAATTCCGCCCCCGGGTGCGTATGTATGGGTGCGCACGGCAGTGCATTAGGTGTGCGTGTACATGTGCGCGCGCGAGAGACGAAGGAACGAAAACGGAGAAGGGATGAGGACGAAAGCGGGTGTGAAGGGGTGGGAGTGAGCGGGGGATGACCGGAGTCTCGAGCCGCGCGGGCGAGATAACACATTTTGACGGTATAAAAATGAGTGTTTTTCCCACCCCTATCTATGGCGAGATAGCGCGAAACCGCGCGCTAGGAAGGCGAGAAAGGAAGAGAAAGAGAGAGGGAGGGAGAGAGAGAGAGAGCAAGAGAGAAGGAGGGAGGGAGGATTCTCCTGCCTCCTCTATTTTCTCGCGGGCCATCCTTACAGCGGGGGTGGCTTTTCTATCGGGGGAAAAAAAGAAGAGAAAGTGCCTCGCTCCTGATCGACGGCGACCGTTTTTTTGGAACGTTGTCCAGAACGTGAACTCTTCGATATATTTCTGAATGGGACTAAGAGCAGGGAGAGAGGTATATCATGCGACGCGAGTGTTATTTGCGAGCTATTGTGTTAGGAATTTACAGAAATGCAAACGGCGATTTGCCTGGCACTCCTTCATTTTAACGGCCATTATACTCATTTTATTACTTATTTAATGGAACGCGCTAATTAATTAATTGAATAAAATAATTAATTCGAGGCCGTCATTATATTATATAAACCTACAATGCATTAAATTTGGTTATTATAATACATCCGCGAAAAAGACCGTTATTAATTAATTGTGCATCGCTTTATAAAAAAGTATTAATTTATAATTGATTTGGAAGGAGAGAAGCGTTTGTTAATTAATTTTGCAAAGGCCCCAATCTCTGCTTGTATTGTAGAATATCATGGATCACTAATAATAATTAGTATCACTAAATATCAAAAACGCACGCATAACTTTCAAAAGGCTTATAATTACGAAAAACAAGATATTCATAGCAATTTTATATACAAACCATAAAATGTTGATATCAACGGAATTTAAATGAACCTTAACAGGTATTTGCAGATCCAGTGAGCTCAGACATTTTCTTCTACCATGATGTGAAAAAATAACGAATATTTTTCACAAACTTACATAATTTTAAGTTACTTGATCTTATTCTTCGAATTTTATTCTTCAAAATAAAAAAAAATTCACACATGTTAACTTTAAGTAAAGATACATCGATTTAAATCGCAAATATCAGTTAAAGAAATTTTGAAGCGAATACTAAGCGAAGGTTAAGTTTAACATTATTTTTCAACGGCAGATGTGTATTTATTTCCAAATATTAAAATATTTCAATTATTCCGATTTATATTTTAAAATACTATTCGTTTTAAACTTTAACACATCGCGTTTTAAGTTTTAATATCGATGTTTTTCAATTATTTCTATTTTAATCGAACTAAATAAGTGAATCGGTTTATGTAAGAATCCAAGCACACATAAATCATCTCGAAAGGCCCTTTTGGTGAATCTGCAACGCGCGCCGGCGAAACGTATCGCTCGGACGGAGAGAGATTCGCAGGTACGAAGGAAACGGAGGGCAGGCGCGGCAACCTGCCTCGGCGATCGACGCTCTCGCACGATGTAGATGTCCGGATATCGATTACCACCGCGTATACGCGCGAGATATCTCGATCCTCGCCTCCTCCTCCACCTCCTGCTCTTCTGGTGCATGTTCGGACTGCAGCTCGCACTCACACGTGTGCCTCCTCCTCCACGTGTACATTACTCGCGAACGCTCATATTTACGATGCGCTTTCTCTCTCTCTCTCTCCCTCTCCCCCTCTCTCTCTCTCTCTCTCTCTCTCTCTCTCTCTCTCTCTCTCTCTCTCTCTCTTTCTCGAATGCACACACGTGTGACCCTGTGTGTGCATTGATGCAGCCAGAGCTGCAACGGTGAGTATTATTATTGCGATAGCAGAAACAATGCACCCAGCCCGGACGGGCGGCGGGGGGAGGGGAGGAGAGAGGAGACGGGAGGTGCAGGAGATGCAGCATCCGCTATCTCGCTCCGCATCTCGATATCTCGCCCGGCTCGCCTTCGCGATGCACGCTCTTATCTCGCGAACCAATTTCGGATGGCATCCGTGTGCGATCCGAAAACCGATCTCCGTTTCTCTCTCTCTCTCTCTCTCTCTCTCTC